>NW_019385512.1:160546-253285 GCF_000671375.1 Centruroides sculpturatus | reverse complement strand
CCGTCTAGCGTCACGCTACGGCGAGTTAGGCGACCTATCGTCTGTTTAGTACTGTAATTTTATACATTTCTTGTGAAAGAAACATTTCTTATTTAACGGCCATAAAAATTATTTATATTAAGGACATCTCCAAAGGTCAACGAAGTTTTCGCAGAAAAATAATATCAGAAATCGCGGCCGCAATTTGATGTGCTGTTCTGCGTTGAAACCAAGCTTTAGCAACGGGCGTAGTCGAATGGTACACACTCTGTAAGCAATCCTACAATTTTTTGTTTATAACGTAGTTTATACAGATCACTTTCAAAAAAATATACGTATTTTGGAAATGTTGAGTCGAATTAGTCTAGAATCGATTAATTTTATGAAAGAAAACCTTTCAAACTGCCGTAGTCCTTAAACTATGATTCCTACAAAATTGATTCATAAAGAACGGAACGTATCTACCGTCTTATAGGGGGATCTACTGTATTATTCTTATAAAAATATATTAATTATAATAAACATACACTATGTCTAAAATTTCATTAAAATAGCACTGTCTAATTAACATTTGAAATGAAGTAATTGAATGGGGTCTCGCCGCCATATTAAATAACGCGCGACTGTAATTGATCGATTCTGAGCGAGTCGCGTTGCATCAAATTAAATAATTTATAAAAATTAAAATAATAAATATGTTTACAAAATAATTGACTATATCTATTCAGAATAGAACTCTAAAACACATCGTACTTATAGTTTAGCATTTCTGATAACACTTAATTAATTTTTAAATTTTCTTATATTTCATATATAAAATGAGAATAAAACAACATAAATGCGTAAAACTTAATAAAAAACATATCTGCAACTTCAGAAAACACACACATATTATTTATGCTTTTAGGTTTTATTTTATTTATGAAAACATTTTTTAAATTTAAATACTGTCTTAACAAGAAATAAAATGTGAGATAACAATCGAAATAAAAATTTTTTCCGTGAAAAAGATATCGTCTGTTTAAAAAAATAGCGAAATTGAGAGTACTCGAAGTGACAGTATCGCCTGGTAAAGTAAATAGGAGTAAGTTCAAACTTTTAAATTTATTTATTCGGAAAATAATAATAAATATATCCGTTGTGATAAATGGGCGCAGTGTTCTTGTGCCAATATGGAAGAAAACGACAGTTTAATCATTTTAATTTCTTCTTCTTGTATATAAAAATAATATCCTCATCTTACCCCACGGGTGGGGCAAGATGGCTCATTAACATATAATTTTAAAATATTAAATTTTCTTGTTTTTAAAAACGTTTTTCAAAAATAAAATTTTGTACAGTGTTATATATTACCAAATGTTGTAGTTGCTTATAATAAAAAAATTATTATTTTCATTAGTGGTTGCCATCTTCTGACTTTTCAAACCTTTACGTCCTCATCCTACCTCACCTTCCCCTACACAATTGATTAAAAAGTTCAAAATTGTTTTCTCGCTATTTCGTTTGCAAATCAGTCAATCACTTTCTTTAGATCAAGTTGACAAACGATTGTTTTTTAATTGATATAGTCAGGGACAAATCTAGGTTTTTCGGGGCATAGTGCTTATTGAACTCCAATGGGAAACCATTTTTTGTTATTACAGTACAAATAAAACTATAAATTATCATTATCATTTTATTATTGATATTAACAATTTTTTACTATACGATAAATGCTCAATGTTAATGAAAAAGTATTAAGAATTTATGATAATTCAATTTTTGTGGGTCTAGAGCTTAAGCTCTATTAGTTTATATGTAGATTCGCCCCTAGATATAGTAACCAAAGTTAAGACGGTGTTGTGACATGATTGTTCTTAAAATAGCTTTGATAAATTTTAGTTTTAAAAAACTTCTTTGCTGTCGCCCGTAAAGTTAAAAAAATGAGGCATGCTGCAATAATGTCGGTGAATCTATTTGAGTCTACGGTGTGAAATTAAAATAGTTCGGCAACTTCGCTTATAGAAGTAATTTCTTTTATCTGACTATAAAAACACACCTTAAATCGCAGTTGAAGTTTAAAACTAAGGGAATATGCCGACTGTAAGAATTCTGACTGTATCACAATATTTTTATCAGATGCGCGACAAGATATGCAGGCGAAAAGCACTTGGAAAGTTTACATAATAGTTGAACAGATTCAAATCTAAGAGTTAATTGATTAATTATTACATCCAAAAAGTTTTCTACAAATGGTTTTACAAGTTTTTATTTTGCTTTTTATAACTTGGCGTCTTCGTGATTCATGCGCCTGGAGCAGTTTGCTCCAACTGCTCCACGGTAGCTACGCCTCTGGTGCCGAAGGCAAAAAGAGTTAAAAAATAAAGGTGTACAATAACAAACTGTTTATACGGAAGTGTCGCTACTTGTTATACTTTCAAGATCTAGTATAACAAGGTGACGGCCGGATGTAAATATTTGAGCGGATAAGACTACATCTACCGCTCTGAGATCGAATTCTAATTGTTGAAGAACAAGGCGATCTTGTACCTGATGTGTCAAGTCTCGTCCCATACCGTCCAGCAGCCTACATTGTGGATCTTGACAACACCAAGGATAAGTAAGAACAGTACTCTCTCTTAGTGTCCTTGATAAACAAAACAAAAACTCACTAGCTGCAATATTAGTAGTATAGGTTTGGGCCACTTTAAACACAAAATTGTCGAGTAAATAAAATTAAGATTACAAATAATTTATTAATACTCACCTTGCATAACCTTGCATACTGCACCTTGCCTTTAAATTAATTATATAAGAAATGTGAATGGCTGGTATTTGATATAAATT
Organism: Centruroides sculpturatus; assembly: GCF_000671375.1. Classification (NCBI taxonomy): domain Eukaryota; kingdom Metazoa; phylum Arthropoda; class Arachnida; order Scorpiones; family Buthidae; genus Centruroides; species Centruroides sculpturatus. Next base: position 250,480 of record NW_019385512.1, on the reverse strand, counting down.
AAATATCAAGATATGCTAGAATTTATTTTAATGCCAAAATCGGTCATGTAATACAGTCTATGGATAGCTTGTATTGCTGAGGTAAATAATTTTTCTTTCGATATTCCTGATAATTTTCCTATTGTTTTGCGCTATTTTAAAGTTAACACAGAAATATGAAAGGGAGATGGTAATTTTGGTTGTGTAATTGTCGACCAAAATGGAAAAATTAACAAAGTTACTAATAAATTATTTTATTCGTTCGAGAAATGTTCAGATGTTATGAACGAAGTTTATGTTGAAAACAGTAAAAAGAATATATTAATATTTAGGCAGATAAATTGTAAATCAAAGCATTATAAATTTACAAAAGTTCATAGAATCGATTGATATGTATTTTAAACATCCGACTTCCTGTATAATCGCTGAACCCTCGTAATGTAGAAAGACTATGCTAGTAAGTAAAATTATTCGCTGTAAAATTTATGAAAAATCGTTTTAAATTCCAGCTTAATACACATATTTTAATAAATGTAAAATTTTTTAATAAGTCGAAAAATGTAGAAGTAGGACCATTAAGGTTTTCATATATTAATTAATAAATAAATGAAATATCAAACTATAAAATAATAGTCATAACTTCAGTTTATTATTAAATTAAAAGTAACTTTATGTTTAATTAAAAGTAAAAAAAAAGTAAAAACAAAGAAAATTAATAACGAAATTTGTAGCATTTTCCTCAGAATATTGTTTCAAATTATTATAAAATAAATAAATAAAATATAGAATATAATACGATATAAAACGAATTTTCACAATAACTGTTCATTATGTATAGAACTGTGTTTTATTTATAGTTTATATAATAAGTAACTTTTTCTATTATAATTGTCAATACAAAACATTTTGGAGATGTTTAATCATTTATATAATAACAAAGAAAAATGTTTACCATGTTTTTTGTTTTTTTGTTGAACAAGTTACCATGTCTGATACTTTTACTAATTAATTAGTATTGAATAAGAATTCCTGAAAATGGAAAATGTATGGATTAAATTTTAATTTGTTTGTGAGTAAATGCTACCGACAGTATTGAAAAATGTGTAAACATTTAGACATAAGCATTACTTGTATATGAAAAGTAATAAAGCTAATAGAATTGTAATTCTTCCAAACTGACGCTGTATCATTCAGAATCAAAAACATTTCTATCGGAATTCCACCGATAATGAAAGTTTCTAGTACATTCTTACTTCTAATGTATTGCTTAACCATTTTCTCTTTCCTTCCTTCAAGTAAATTTCCTCTAGACAACAACCAAAACATTTCAACAAAAAAATATTATGTATAATTAAGTAAATTGAATATTTAAAAAATGCTTTTGCAATGATATATATCTAACCGTTTTAATTCTTTAAAAAATAATAGAATTCTGGAAATCAAATGCTGTGCTGTGACTAATACTAGAAAAATAATAAAGTAGTACGGAGGAAATCCGATAGATCCTCCTAATTTTCGAAAACAGACTGATGTCCTTTCTATTACACAATTAATATTCATTATCCATATTACGATACTTGGCAATTGGAATATTATTTTATTTGAAAAATTAGTAAAGTAGAACTAAATTCTGATTAATTCCAACAACCCAGTGAGTAAAATTCACTGATATAAAAAACGAAATCGTAATTGCCAAAATAATAAATTATACACAATGATTTACATGTATGCAGTTTCAGTGTTCTATCTAATGTAAGTGGTCTTAATCTACAAAGTAAAGGATTTGTTTTTTATAAGTACTTTTAATCGCAATGAATATTTATTGAGAAAACTTGACTTTATTGAATTCACTTCTAGTTGAAAGAAACTTACGTCGGTTTGTATGAAGTCATTTGCCTTTATAACAGTGTATAAGAATAGATTTTATACTTTGAAAATAGCAAAACATAGATAATATTGCAGATAATCTACGTTTTAAAAAAATATATTATGAAGTTAATAAATGCTTAAAGTTTGCTTATGACAATTTAATAACATAATATTTCTTGATATGCATTTATTTTTTTATTTATTAATTAAAATACTAAACTTAATGTAGTAAATTTGAAAATTTTTAAAAATGTCAGTTATGAAAACATGTAAATAACAGTGACTAAATACAATTTATCAAATTATAAACTTATTGTGTACAGGCACAATGAAGTGACGTTTTTTCCAACACTGGGCTAGTTGAATCTTTTATTTAGTTAGAACGTTTTTTCCATACATCAACGTTTCGGGCATCAGCCCCTCTTCAGCTAACTAAATATATATAAAAATAGTTAACAGGACACAAATAAAACCAAAAAACTCACATAAATTTTTTGTAAACCATATCTCATTTCCGCATGGACACTGCACATACAGCAGAAATCAGACTACACTTAGGTTTTTTTTAACATTTTCAATATCAATTTTTTATCACAATTTTAACTATACAGGTTAAAAACAAAACCTTTTCTACATTTTATCACATAAACAAGATAAACTCTGCAGATTTTAAAAAACTAAAACTTACAAATTTCAAAAGTCTTTTTTTGCCACCTCGTCGACTGATCCGACAATTTGCATATAGCACTATGTGCCGTAAGTTATACTAGTTAACAAATTAATCGACAAACATTTGAAAATCCCTAAGGAAATTACAAAAAAATTTTTAATTTTTTTATACAATAAATCACTATTTCTCTTAAAGTTTACTCTGCATATTTTCTTATTATCTAATTTACATATGACGTTAATACAGAACATTGTTTCATTAAATAATTCTTTTTTACCATTCTATTATTATAAATTGTATTAATCTAGTACATTTCATTATAATATTTTTAACCAATTTTCATGAATTTTAACACTTAAGTTTTTATTTATACAGCCTTGGTTTTTGTTTCGTAATATTTCCACACTTTCTTTAAATTTTCTGTCATAAATCCGTTTTTCTTTATGTAAAATTTGTATATTAGATTGGTTTATATTACAATTATTGATTACACAATGATCATAAAAAGCGGAGTTCGAAACGTTGATGTATGGAAAAAACGTTCTAACTAAATAAAAGATTCAACTAGCCCAGTGTTGGAAAAAACGTGACTTTATTGTGCCTGTACACAATAAGCAAATACAACACGGTTTCGACAACATCAACAAATTATAAACTGTTAATTTTATCAGAAAAAGAGTTCAGTTAAATGTGTATGATTTGAATAATCTAATGTACAATTGAAAATTATGACAATACTTCATTTTAATACAATATTGAAGAAAGTTATTTCATATGTGGAGAATTTTAAGAAAAGTTTAGTTACATACCTTATTTTTAGTTATGATTGCTTTATAACAATTCAAAAAATTTATTTATTGAATGAATTATTAAATAAATTGAATAAATTTATTAAATGAATTTTTTCCGGGCAATTATTCCAGATAAAATAAAAATCGCCCAAGTGTTGCGTTTCCATAATTAACAAACAAACAAACCGTCTTCGACTAGGGGTGGACTTGTTACCGAAAGAGACCCGGAAATCTGATGTCATCACGTCACCTCAGACCTAATATTCAATAAATAAGGTTCTAATAAAAATAGAACGTAGAAACTTTGTATTCCAAAAGCTAAAAGACTTATCTAAGTAATATATAAATAAGTATTCGATAATTTTTACTTTTCCAGCTGTTATATATAAGAGAGGGAAAGTGCAGCGCTCGGTCAAAAAATGACCTCTCCCAAATTTTTACATTTTTTGACTCGGGACACTTCGAAATTTTGAGATATGCGAAATATTCGAAGTTTTTTTCTATATATGTGGATGTTAGACTGTGTTGATTGGGGCATGATTTTGTTTAACCTGTTTGAAGCCTAATAAATTCAGTGGTCAGAGTGGTCAGGATCGGAGTCAGATGGTTTAACACAGGAGTTAGCTATTAAGCATCAAAGTGTTTGAACTAAATCATGTTCCCATATACATTCTAACTTTTTAGGCGAAAACATCTTAACGGGTTTTACTGTACTATTATAAAATGACAAAAAGCTTACATTGACAGTAGTAATGAGTTTTATTTTTTTAATTTTGAATACTAATAACGAGTAAATTATTCATTAAGAAATATAACACTTGACCAATTTTGTCTTCACCCTGTTGAATTTTGAGAACCAAAATTTCATAGTATTAATGCTCCTTTATACGCAAGCTGCAGTGCCACATGTCGTTTCTTAAACTTTTTCCATTCTGAGATATTTTTTAATATCTCCGAGCAGAAGATGAAGAAATTAAACAAATTAGACGCCAAAACATACACGTAGGCGAACTTTTCCCCTTTTATTGACTTTTATGAGGGAGTGGGAGGTCTCCAAACGTGTACATTCGGGAAAAAAAAACTTAGAAGGTCAAATTTGACACGATTCCAATACATTTCCGTTATATATACATCACAAGTTTTAAAGTAGAAAGGAGTCGGAGTCGGCGGATTCTTTGACGACTCCGACTCCGGCTAAAATACTAAAACTCCACGACTCCGATTTCGACCCCGAATCCGACTCCACAGCCTTGCTTAATACTTTATTAAATCGATAATTTTGTTTTTTCTTTTTTGTTTACTGTATAAAAAAGTAAATGATTAAAATTATGTTTTATTTTCTTTGTAAAAGAAGACAATAGAACTATAGAATCAGAAAAAATAAACCACTTTTAATAATACATTACTTTTGTGAAATTACTGTCGACTGTGATGAATTTAGCTATTGTTTACTGCTACTCATAAATTCATAATTTTCTGACATTTTAAAAAATTATATGTATCGATTATTGACAAAGTATTTCTTATGAAAACCATGGTACATTAATAAGATATTCAATATATAGTTAAGAAAAAAAAATTTTCAAAAAACTTTTTCACTTTAAATTAACAGAAGATATTATTTGACACGTAAATTTTATGTGATTACTTCTGCAAACTTCGTAGGAAAATTTTTATAAAATTTTTTGTTAAGTTTACATTAAATAATTTAAATTTCTTTTCATTATCTGACCCATTTAAAAACTTTACCAATTAGATTTTCCCCACTGTCACTTTGATTAGAAAAAAATAATTATTGTTAATTATAAAAATTTCATTTTGTATTTGTTCTTCAAAGAAATTAATTGATACAATAGAAAAAAACGATATTTTTTTAAAGTTAAGTATATTAAAGCCATTTAAGAGCAGTAGTTTTTCATATAGGTGTAATATTTTATTTATTATATTGTGAACATAATACATAGAAAAAAATTATTACAGTTTAAGCATTAACATGATCGTGATTGTATTTGCAGATTTTTGAAATGTAGAATAAACAGGAACCACAAATAGAAATTCTGTATTTTAGTTTTCTTTCGTTTCAAATGTGGTATTGTTGTTTATATTAAATTGAAATTTTAAAAATTTAGCAACGACTTGCTTAAGTGACCTTCTAGTGGCGATATCTAATATTACAATATATTTTTAAAACTTTTAATATAATTTAATTATAAAATGTTAAAAACACTAATTTTTGTAGTAATGAAGGCTTTTGTAGACATTGTAACGCCAATAATAAGAAAAATCGTCATAAAGTTTAACCATAATGGAGATACACAAAACTCACTTTATTTCTGTACCTGTTGACCTTTCATCACTAGAATTTAATAGGATAAATTTTTTAATAAAAAAAATCTTTTGTAAAGATTACAATTCATTAACAAACACACAGGAGTTATCAAGAAACGTTGAGAAAATATAAATTATATCAAACTTAGTAAAAAAATTATATTAATAAATATAACTAGAATTTAATGAATATGTATAAGTACAATTCCTAGTTCTGTCTTCTCTAAATACAGTGTGTGATCGGTTAACAAACATAATCCGTTCCAAGACTATGTTTGCTATTTGAATTGTTTGTTAACCAATTATCGATTTACCATAAGTTTTTGTGGGTGTTTGATTAATTTGTTCTAGAAACCCCAAAAAATAAGAAATATATACTTTCTTAATACATTTATTTATATGTAATAGTAAGAATACATGTATACACAGTCTTGCATTTTTATTAGTTATGTTTTTTCTGATTGGGAGAATTAAAAATCTGTCTAATGTCAATTGCTTTTCTCTCTTTTTAAGATATTTCAGAAGTAATTAATAGCATTGTAACTATAAAAATCTCCAAGCCTATTAATCTCATACTTGTCTAAATGCCATTCTAAGAGGTTGTTCTGACATCCTCCCACTTATTCAAAAGATCTTTAATAGATGTCGACATTGATCCTTTTTTTCAGAAGAAAACATATCTCACCTAGTTTCAAGGTGTTCTTCATTCCAGTGTTCTTGGCGTACTTCTGTCGTCAGATCCATTTCAAGTTCTATTAAGAGCTCTTTATTATGATAATTCTATTACGATATTCTTTATTATTCAGATAAAATTTTTGTTACTTCTTAAGCAGCTTGAGACTTTTAGATTATACAAAATCTTTCTTAGATAAGATTGAACTGCGCCCTATTTTGTTATTATACTCTTGCCTTTCGATAATAAAAACCAACGCAAAACTTAACCAATGCCGACCGACAGTCTCGCGAATACTATAAAAAATTGTTTCAGTCAAAAAAATCGAAAACTAGAATTACTAGAATTACAAAAAAAAGTTATAAAGTTCGAATGAGTACTATATGAGCAGTATATACCGGGTTGAGCGTCAATGTCGACGTTTCCTGCACTCCGAAAAGTTTCGAATTGTTGCCCGAAGACAAGAAAAGACTATTCGTTATTTATTATTTATGTCGCTTCTTCTTGTGTTTGTTCTGTGAGGTTTTCAATATCCACACATAAAAACCTTTCGCGCAAGTGTTCGTTATTCGATTTGTTTGTAACCCGAACTGTTTGTTAACGTATCATCCACTGTGATAAAGTAAATAATCTTTTATTTCCTATGTTTTAAAACTAGAACGTTAAGTTAATAACCTAATGTTAGTTAATTATAAATTAACAAAGATTATTGCGTGTCAGAGTTTTAGTTACTTTTTTGTATATTATTTCGATTGCTAAGCCAAATACCGACAACAGATATCCAATTACCATAAATAACAGAGGACTTTTAATATCTTCGACTGATAACGGTTGAAATTCAGATTCTTCATGAAAATCTTCATGTTCTATCGGTAACAATTTCTCAACAATTCCTGCTTCGAACAAGCGACTTACTCTAAAAAGAGATCTGTACTTATACAAAGATAAATGTAAATTGTATTATATAATTGTAAATTTCTCTTACGTGTTGCTTATATCTTTCTTGAAAGGAAAATTTCTTCGGATTGGATAAGCAGTGATGAGTGTATATAGAGAATCTGTGGACATTATATACTTATTCTTTTCGAATTTACTGATGTACTGATTTATTACATATTGAGACGATATGTATGCAAATCGTTCACTTTGCATTTTCTTAATCGCTTGCGAAACGATCATGAAGTTATTATTTGACAAAATATTTTCTTTTAAAATTTTGATATTTTCTGACTTCGATTCCTAGAATAAAAATACCATGTTTAATATTGAAAAATTGTAAAGTAGAATCACTGAAGATTTAGAACATACTTACTAACATATGTTTCCAAGAAGCAAATCCTTTATAGGTTCCGCATGAATACAAACCATTGCGAACGAAGAGAGCGAGTTTTTCAAAATCTCTTGGATAAGACTCGGTTAAAGGACACGTCATAAAAGACATTAACGCTCCGCTGTAACCAGATATCAAGACAACAATCGATAACCACCAAATTCCTATCATTATTTTGGATGCCAGAGTTTTTAACTTTTCTATGCTTATTCCTAAATGACATTAAAATAAATGAAATTAATAGATTATAAAATGTAACAAAACTAATACATTTTACCTTGACCCAATAATGTCCCAAATAAGTTCCAAAAAATCTGACGACGTGTCCAACATTCTACACCGATGAAGTCTTTTTGAAGAATTGAATGCAGGAACAGTCCAAATATAAATGTAGTTGAAAATATGGCGATCCATATCTAATTACATAAGAAATACAATTTTAACTCTTATGTAATGTAAATTAACACGTGTTATAGTGACTTACTTCTAAAGTAAAAGGCTTCATGATGGCATTCCAATCAGAAAGTTTACCTGGAGCTTTTATGAAAAAAATTATTGGTTGAAATGAAAATGCAGGCGTAAACTCTATCTTGGAAAAGCGGTCGTAAGTAATTGCTACTATTACGAAAGACAGATCCGCTTCCTAAATTTAAAAATAGATTATAAAACACAAACTCTTAGTAAATTTACAACTAAGTTTTAATATATTTCGCATTATTGCTTAGAGCTGTGGTTATTAACCAGTGTCCCAGAAAAAAAAAATTAAACATTTTATCCATTGTATTTCTATTGCTATACTCGTAGACAATTCTATTCTATTCTATTTTATATTGTTTTATTCTAAAAGGTTTCAGTTCTATTGAATATATTAAAGTTCATTAGTTCATTTCTTCTTTGTTTTCTGAGAATAGAAAACGTGAAGTTGTTTATCAATTTTTGAGGGTAATGATGCTAATGCTTAGTGTAATGAAATACACATGAATAATATTCTGCAGCTTCATAAACGTTGAAAACCACTGGCATAAAGTAAGTAAAAATTTATTGTCTGCGAAACAATTTCACTTTTTCTGATGATTTTTTGTATTATTGTACAAATAGCAACTCTTGTAAAGTACTGTACAAGTCGATAAAAACTTGTTTAAAATTTAAAAAAATGAGTATTTATTTTTAAAGATATATTCAAGGCTGTAAAGTCGCGTAAAAATCTACCGACTCCAACCTCGACTCCGACTCCGACTTTTCCTTACCATCTGACTCTGACTGCGACTTCGACTCTGTTTCATATACATAACAAGTTAGTAAGTAAAAAGGGAGTCGGAGTCAGCAGTTTTTTTGACGACTCCGACTCCGACTCCACAGCCATGGATATATTGTGAATTAATAGAAATATGTTGATAAGTGATTTACACAATTTAGTAATTATCATATGTTAAAACTGGAAGATACATTTTAAAAAATGTAATAATATATTATCGATAAACGATAAAATTTTTACGTCTATATTTTATTACACTAATTTATTTCTTTGTACGAAAAATATTTAATTCAAGAAACAAAAATATTTTAAATAAAAATCGGTATTTTTCTAATATATTTTTTGTAAAAGTTATCATATCATCTTTGTGAAATTATTACAGTATTTTACACCTAATTTACTTGTATTTAGAACATTTAATGAAGCATTAGAGACCTTCTATAATTGAAAAATGTTTATTTAACAAAACACTAACAATTTTTGCCTCATGGAACACTTTATGAGGCTGAAAACATTATTGATTTGTTCAATAAACGTTTTTAAGTTACATAAAGTGTTTAATGTTTCATTAAATGTTTCAAAAACGCTGAGTTCAATATTTGTCTACTCGTATATTTAGATTTTACTTACGTGATTTGCAACTTGTCCAGCAAGTCCCATCAACGTACCATTTTGATTTATATATCCTGTATGATCAAGAATCGGATGCACTACAAAATAACTAATTAAATTTCATAATTAGACGTACATACCTAACTTTTTTCATTGTAAGAAACAATAAGAGAATTTTCAACAATCGTATCAATATATATTTTTCAAAGGAATATATATTATTAGTTAATAGTTAAGCAGTGAAAAAAAGCATTAAAATATGAAAAAGTAAAGTTTTCGACAAGGCAGAGAGTAAAGCAGAATAAACTAAAACAACCGAATTTACAAAAAATACAGAAATAGTTCACACATGTCACACACAAACACATAAAACAAAAATAATCTATGAAATCTGAAATATAGTACAGTAAAGCATCGATTATCCGATCTCCGATTAACAGTCACATCGGTTAACCGACCGTTCTAGTCGGCAGATTTTAAATGTCCACTAGTGATGTGGTGCTACAATATTTGGCTATGTCTTGGCTACTTTAATATAATTTTTGTTTAATTTTTGCGTGTTTTAGCTGGCAACATTGGCTTTACCATGAAAGGGAGGCCTCTATTTAAACGAGGCTTAATTTTCTAATTATGAGTGGTTGTTTGTTTTGTGAGCAATAAAATAATTTAAAGATAATTTTAAACGATACAATGGCGACGATTATTATTTTAAAAAAATTTGTTATGATTGACATCGATGAAAATTTAACGCGAAGTAGGTTAATAGCGATATACTAATATACTAATTACATGGGATATACTAATAATGTATTTTTTTCATTCTTTTCGGTTATCCGATTTTTTCAATAATCCGACCAACCCGAGTTTTCTATTGAGTCGGATAATCGATGCTCTTTTGTATTAAATATAATGAAACATTTATATACCAGAATAAATAAAAATTTGTTTCTCCACATTAAACTGAATTATTTTCAGATTCATGGTATTTTATATTGTTAGGTAATAGAAAAAAATTGAGAAATTGAATAGGAAATAGTGAATATTGATGCGTTATGACAATTTGACTGTTATGGATTAGTCTAATGATATCTGCGAGATTCCACAGATACAAAACCATTGACTGTCATAATACAAATGACAAATTGGTAAATGAAATTTTGCCCAAAATGTAAGTATTCAAAGCGATCAGAGATCAGGAATCACTTAAAATTTGTGAAGTTTTCTGCTGAAAATTTTTCTACAATCTCGAAATTATTCGAGTGAAATCATGAAATAATATTATATGCAAAATCTTCCTAATTTTCGAACCATGTAAGACCTCATCTGTGTTTCACAAATGCCGTCTTGTACGAAAATCACTGGAAATTTTGTAAACTAACACTGATCGTGAAAATAAATTTGATTTTTTTATGGTTTCCTGGACTATCTAATATTATTAGAATTTCATTTTTAAATTTTTGTCTCAGCATAATAAAAAATTCCAAAAATACTTAATTTTCTTTTGGTATTCCTAAATTCGTTTACACATTTTGTTTCAAAGCTACTGAAGCATTTAAGCTTTTATATCGTATTATAAACCATTAAATTTTGTTTTCATTGATTTCAGATATTATATTATATTATATAAACCTAACTTAACCTTTTTATCTTTTAGTCTTTTTTCTTCTTTGAACCTGGATCTATAATCTTTTGAATCACAACTCTAGCTTTATTTTCATTCCTTCCAGCATTGCAAGATTTGGCTACTTTGCGCCAAACTTGACTACCCTTTTTTAGTTTGGCTGAAAGTATCATTTGGAACATACGCTACTTTTTGGGCTACACATTATATATAAATATGTTATCTGAATAAAAATGCACTTTCAAATGGTGTTTTGTCGTTGTTATTAATTACAGACCCAAATAAATAAAATACTTGTGTTTTTCAAATAGATTTTTGCTTGTCTCTCTTAAAATATTTAAATTTTTCTATTCCTACGTAAAAGTTTGAAGTGTCTGTAGAGGTAATTTTTTAAAATATGTTTTTTCGTGATAAAATTTTAATTCACTCGACCCCCCTATAACACTATTGATAATCTATGTTATACGAATTCCGCGTTGTACGAGTCACTTAGATTTTACAAATACGTGAGCCGTTCACAGCCCGGCATACGTATTTGTAAAATGTAAGTGCAACATGGAATTCATACAAAACGGAGCAATGAACAGTGTTATAGGGGGGTCGACTGTATTTATTACTGTAATCTAGACATGTTGTAACAAGTATATTGTATATACTTGTGGCCCAAAACTTCATGAGCTCTACCAATGTTGCCTATAGAAACAAGAACGTTGAACTCGCCCTGCTCTAAATATTTTGATTAATCTGTAGTATCAAAACTACAGTTGGATAAAGGTGTTTAGAGTACTTTGATTTTATAAATAAAATTGCTATTAACAATAAAGCATAAGTTTTTCAATTATCGGCCTGTAGCCACAATTTTTTTTGTACATTGCATTGCCTAAAATATAATAAATACTTGACAGAATGAAATGAAACATTGCTTTATGCCATAAAAATTATTTTTAATAAGGAAACATGAATTTTTTGTCTGCGGTTACTATAATTTTTGGTCCACTGTGCAACGACGCGAACAATAAATGCAGCGATTAATTTCGAAAAACAATTATTTTCAGAAATAAAATGTTTTTTGTCGTAAGCTTTCATTCGACTCATGATGTTATGATAAAAAATACCAAATATTTATTTGTATAATATAACAATAAAAAATTAATTACATATAACATTGAACCCTGTCTGTCAGAGTGTAAGAAAACAACCAAAAAGAAGCAAGAGTTGATGGATATGTATTCACGAATAAAAGAGTTTAACAATGTCTTACATTTCTTTGTTTTCAAATTAAAGACAACACATAAGAAAACTTCATTTTCAAAGCTATTAACGAAGTTTAGTAAAACAAGTTTTCTATAAAGTAAATTTAAAATCGGTATATACAAATTTTAAAGAGAGAATGTAAATTTTAAATAGTTGAGTATTATAAGCAGATATAGTAGTTCTTAATTAAAATCGCCTTAAGATTTAAACTTACCTAAATTTTAGTTTATCGTGGATAACCTTAAAAAGCGGAAATAACGTTCCACCTGTTATTTTTGTTTCGGTTTCGTCATACGACATAAATAACGGTCTCTGAAAAACAAACGTAAAGGTATTTTACAGACTATTGTTTATTTATTATGATTTATTGATTATTATGTATAGTAAATGTATTTACCCGAAAACCTGCTACTCTAGAAACGTACGAATGGTTGTATACTCCTATTTAAAGTGTTTATTAAAGATTAGTTTGTAGTAATGAATTTCCAATTGTAGAATTTCTCTGCATTTATAAACTTTAGCAAAACTGACAATAAATTACTAAGAATTTTCGGAAATTTATTTCATACGACAATAGCTTATAAAAACATATTAAAACCAAATTAAATTTATCACCATTAATAATGTTTATTTTTACATTACGTCTACTTTTATTTTTCTTTGTAAACACTAAATGTGTTCAAATTTAGTTCTGATTTTTACTTTGAGATGCTATTCTTTGAGTTTTTCTTTAAAGCTAATCCATAAATTATAAAAAAATAACATATTTTTAGATCTATATTTCATATTTAGTAATAGTTTGGAATATTGTTTTTACAAGTTTAATGAAGATAAAGCTTAGATATTTTCATTTCTGTATGTCGATAGAGACATACAAAAACAAACAATTTTCTGTTGCTGTTTATCAGGAATTTTTTATATTCGCGGTAACAGATTCGCTACAACATAATAAAAATACATTTATTTAGCGTTAGAACCGAAAAAAACATCCGTGAAATGCGATTTTATATATATTACCCGTTATTCAGATCAGTTTTTACAGTAAAACACAGTGGATATTTCGATTAAATGGGATCTTTAAGAAAAAATAATCGCGATGAAACGAACTTTTTTATTACGGACAATATACTTTTGTTTTATTGAGCATTTACTATACTTATATTATTAGTATTACTATAATAAATGCAGACAAATAAATTTAATATGAGTGAATCGGTAAATTTTTCTAATACCATTTACAATTACAATTCATAATTGCATACTCTACAATATGTCAGGTTGAGCCTTTTAAACTATTTTTAATAAATTTATATTTATATGAATTATTTGGGAGGATTTTATTGTCAATCGAAAACAGAATTGATTTCGTATTTTAAAATGCTTTCTCATAATCTATTACATCGTAGAAACAGTTACATCTTTTGTAAAAAACTGTAAATGTTATTTCTGAACAAATGCAATTAATCGATTGGTATAATTTATGGTCTTATACTACTACAATGTAAAAGGAAAAATGCGAAAAATAATCTTCGGTTATGTCTTCGTTGTTCTGTCTCAAAAGTAATGTATGAAGATTATTAAATTGTAATTTTACATTTTTGAATTTCAATAAAAATATTTACCTTTGAAAATATTTAATGTAAAAAATGGAAAAGTTTACAATATATCAATTGCAATTATACAGTCGACCCCTATAACACTGTTGATTTTTACGTTTTATATGAATTCCATGTTGTACGAGTAACTTAGATTTTACAAATACGCGAGCCGTTCACAGCCCGGCACACATATTTGTAAAATCTAAGTGACTCGTACAACATGGAATTCATATAAAACGAAAAAATAAACCGTGTTATAGGGGTGGACTTCTTTTTTCATATTTTCGTCTTTTTCGTTTTATAAAATTCAATAAAGTGCGATAACTTTCCGTATTTTTTAAAAATGTTGAAATATTCTTTACCTGTTTGATGTTATTATATTTTATAGAGGAACAACATTGAAAATAACTGATGTCTAAAGCTTACGGTTTAATTATCACGAAAATTATTATGAAAATCAGATATGTTTAAAATTTGATTTTACTTTTAATAAATTTGTAAAGTTATTGGTTTCAAATAATTATTAAAAGTTCACCTGTTTTTGAGAGAAACCAACAAGGGAATGGAAATTTTCTTTGTGTTAGAAGGAGGTAAGATCACTCTCTTCGAAAGTAGTCACAAAATGTTTGATTTTGACACGTCTCTCTGCGAAAACCGCCTGACATTCGTTACGCATTGGAAATTTGGAGGAATATTTCGAATAAAAGTAATAGGTCACAACAAAAAGAGCCCTCACTGATTTATCAAATCTTTTCGTCCTTGAAACACTACTTTCCATCTTATTTACCCTTTAAAGTAAAAAGATCTACGTTCTAAATTTTGTGGTTTCAAGAAAATCACTATCCTGATAAACGATAGAAGTTAATATTACTTCATAAATCACAGGTAATATCACTTAAATATTTGAACTATTTATAATTATAATATTATTAAATAGGTTTGAATTCGAAGTTCTCTCTTGAATGATTGTGAAAATTATAATTTGTGGTTTTTCTTTTATTATGTCGCTTTGTAGATTTTTATTATATATATAGCTTATATATATTTATATAAATGTTATATTTCTGTATATTATACTTATACATATACAGTAGAACGTCGCTTTTCCGAAAGTCAATCATCCGAAAGAATTCCAGTCGGCAAACTTAAATTTTCGCCAGTGCTGAGTCGCTTCAATCTTTGGCTATGTCTTGGGCTACTCAAATATTTTACGTTTTGATACTAAATTAACATCTGAAGTATAATTTTATTATTATTTTTTTCTTTTTCAATATATTTATTTCGTTTGTACAAAATAAGAAAATAATTTTTAACGATACAATAGTTTTCGTTAGACTTAACATCGACGAAAATTCAACGCGAAGCGACACGCAACAAAGAAAATTGTCTAGATAAGATAAATTAATATATCTTTTCGTACATAATCGGTTATCCGAAACATCGATCTGCCGAACAACCCCAGTCCCCAATTGATTCGGATAATCGACGCTCTACTGTAGAAATATTCTTTTGTTATCATTTTATGTTTTAAACTGGTTATTTATTGCCGGTTCACTTATCCCATGATAATAGCGATTTAAATTAAATCTTCTAAACAATCAGGCAAATTTCAATAAATTTCGCACTCGAAAAGTCTAGAATATGGAATGCAAACAAATTTATTTTAGTTGGTGTCAGGACTGTTATAAACAGAGATTTTCTGATCTTTCTACATTTCCATTTTGAATACGGAATGAAGTTTTCTTTGAGTCCCCGGTTCTAACAATAAGTTATACACTAATAAATTAATATTACATACAATATAAGATTTGATTTAAATTGTGGACAATTTTCAACTATTTAAAATCGGAAACGAAAAAGAAATCTACCGACTTATTTATTCTTAATAAGAACAAGTTTTTCAACTTTACATAATAATTACGAAACATTTAAACATATAGAAACATTTCGAAACCGACAATATTTACAATACATGTTACAATATGTAAACAAAATCAATATATGTTTAATTAAATATAACTCATTATACTCACTCTGATTTGAAGAAATATCATCGAAACTCGAAGAAAACAAAACAAACAGAAAAAAAACTTTCACTTTCGCAAAGTTCATTTCGATTCACTACCGGTTTATCTGTTCGGTACGTAAATGTTATGTACAATACCCGTTGTTTACAGATCGTTGTTATGGAAATGAAGGATAATTCGTTTTACTCTCATCAAAATTCTTTCCTATCAAAACACGAAATGAACAATGTACTATGAACTACTCGATGAATTTGTTTTTGAGGTTAACAGAATTGGAGTTTGCTTCGGGGTCTGGTCAGTGGTGTGCGTGTCAGTGCGTGTGTCAAAAATTAAAATATATTTTGTTTGGCACTTGAATAGCCAAACAAAATTTATTTTAATTTCTGACACGCGCAAGCATTACGCTACAGGCTTCGTAACCACTTTCTATATGGTGGAAATAATAAAACATGCTCTACATTTTATGTGTGCATCGTGGTTAGAATTTAATTTATAAATGAATCTATACTTTTTAATTTTTCAGAATTATTTTTGTGTGAATTGGTGTTTTATAGGTTACCGTTCTGATTTTTTTATAGTATTAAGAATAAAAATGTTAGTCACAAAAAGTGAGAAAATTTTTATGAAATTGTTACCTGTTTAATTTTACATAATTCGTACAATGAAATATTTAGCTTCTATTGAAAATAATGTAAATTCTAAAAATCTAAAATAATTTGATAAAGTTGTCTACATTCTAAACAGCATACAAAAAAAAAACTTCCCTTGTAGAAATATTTTTTGATTGTAAAAACGGTAAGAACTTTTTCATTTAGGTACATGCTAAATAAATGCATACTTCGAAACATAACAAATTTAATTTTCTTAAAACAGTTTTGATCAACACATAACAAACAGTTAACAAGAAGTATTGAGATTTTTTTCACTGCCATTTAAAAGTCATTACGTTATTATAAAAGATCTTATTTGCTATTTAATACTGTTAAAATTCTGCTGTAATTTGAAACTTTTTTTTAAGATTTTACTTTACTTTTTCAGCTCTTCAAGAAATAAAAAATATGGTGTTAATATAATTTTTCCCCGGTTTAAAATCGAAACGACGTTTTGAATTTCTTCGTGTTTTTCAAGTCAAGAGCTCAGAAATATCAGAAAAAACATTGCGGTATTTTCTATTGTGTTTGTGTATAAAGTTTTCATTTTCGACTTGGAAATAACAAATTTAAAAATCCTAACGTTGCAGCATGAAAAAATTTCATGCCCAATAACTTTCTCGGTTTATAATAAAATGCTCTTTAGTTTCTTTCAACGTGACAATTGTAGAGTTGCCAATATAAAATATAATTAGAAGTGAAATGCATAATATTTTCATTACGAAAGTATATGATCAAAATTGTATCATTTTATAAATATGTAAATTTATAAATACAATATTTCCAAGATTTTTTCGTAAATTTTATGAACAAAGTGAAAGTCATAGAGTAAAATGTGAAAAAATAAGGGAGTTATATAGAGACACTGTTTACATAAATTAAATGTATTTATTAATTGAAATATTTAACAACACGTTGAACAATATCACTGTTGTTGTGGTTACATCGTTATTAAATCTGATTATTTTTCTGTGGCGTGTACAAATGAAATCGATATTGTCGGATACGTGACACTTTCGAAGTCGATAGATTAATTAAACGTTTCAGTTCATATTTTTTTTCTAGTAATAATTGTAAATCGGTGATAAACAGAATTCTAATTTACAATAAGAACAAAATATTTATAGCAAAAAAATAAATATAATTCTAATATTTACTGAACGATTACATGTAAATAGAGTACTACAGACCAAGTTTGTTAATTGGAAATCTGTTTACGAATTTTTTATTTTATTTTTATTGTGAAACTAAATTAAAGTTAATTGATTAAAGTTAAAATTTTTGTATAACTGAATGATCAGAAATGTCTATAAAGTAATATATTTTGAAATTTTTAAATTGTGTCAATAGTTTAAAATATTTAATACGATATCATTTCATTAATAATAAGTTAAACTATAATTCTATTCAAAAGTGTATAAATTTGCTAAATTACTTACATTTTTAAATGTAAGTAATAATGTTGAATTAATTATTACGAACAGTTTCTTACATAAATAGTATAGCTTCTTTACTGCAACTTTCTTTTAATAAATCAAAAAATCCTTATCTATTGTTATTGTTACTGTATTTAGCTATAGTTTTAATTAAATAAACTATAAAATTCGAAATTGTAAAAACTACATTAAATTATTTATTCAAAAGCTTATTATATTAAGTAATGTAACACGATAAATGTTTAATTTTATTTTTCTAGAACAAACAGAATGCCATTCAATTATTAACAACTTCACTTTACGGTGAACGTGTTTTCTAAATATTTAAAGAAGCTGAATTTTCAGCACGCAGTCACTGGATGTTACCACGTTCAACGTACCAAAGACTTGTTATTGTTACTTATATTTCAGATAAAAGACCTCATAACAGAATTCCAATCAACAACCTTATTCGGATCTTTAATAAGAAAAACTATAGAAGAAAAAGAAACAACTAAAGTAAAATCTTTTGCAGAAAATTGTTCGTGGATGATGCCTACAAGTGAAAAAGACACATATGCTTATTAAATTAAAAAGTTAACTGTAAAAGCTGAAGTCATAATAAATGTACTTTAAAATCTTCATTGAAAAAACACCAAATTATATTGTTGCGCTGTTTAAACTGTTATAAGTTTTCTTTAGGTTTTTAAGGGTGTTGCGGGATTAAAATGTTTGAAGATTGATACTAAAGTGTTTTTGATTTAATCGATATGAAACACAAATATTTAATTTCGTGAATAGTTAATGTCAAAAATGTTAAACTACTATAAAATATTTAGCCGGAAAAAATGTCTAGTTTACTAGGTATTAATTAATAATTACCTTTTTAATTGCTCGTGAAAATATTATATATAGAAATAGTACTAATTCAATTTGGGTATTTTTTTAAATTGTTATAAGAATTTAATATAAAGCTCTGATACATTTTGAATTAAAAAAGGATCGATACAGTGTAGATTATATTTTAAGAATACACCATTAATTGTTACTTAGGCTAAGACTCTACTAGCGTAAAATCGAGAGTAAAACCCCTCGCCATAAAAGCTTTTAATGACGTGACCATGATATTTTACGACCTGATCAGGCGTAAAATATTTTACGGCGAGGGGTTTTACTCCGTTTTTACGGAAGTGCAGTCTCGGCCTTACTTAATAAAATATAGCCTAATTGGTTGGTATTTTATATAAATTACTTTTCTAAGAAAAAGTTAGTGTTTTATATTTAAGCTGCAATCGTGGATGTGTATGGTTTTGTAATTACTTACAACTACTATAAAAGTTATTTTTCGCTTCTCATTGTTTGTAGAAATCTCTGGATGCTTGTGTTTCCGCAGCAATAAACTATGTGTTCAATATCCTGAGAATTTTCCATTTGTCTTTCGCTATTTAAAGTAAAAAAATTAAAAAAAGAAAAGTATGGTTTTTTAATTATTGATAGAAATGGGAGAATTAACGATGTATACAATGGATTATAAGGTCATTCGAACGATGTGCAGAAGACATGAAAGAAAAANCATTTGTCTTTCGCTATTTAAAGTAAAAAAATTAAAAAAAGAAAAGTATGGTTTTTTAATTATTGATAGAAATGGGAGAATTAACGATGTATACAATGGATTATAAGGTCATTCGAACGATGTGCAGAAAACATGAAAGAAATATATATATATATATATATAAAACACAGTTAAACTTTATTCATGTTCAATAAGATAAGTCTTGGATTGAAATATTATAAATTTTTTAAATTTTCAAATGTTAATAAGATTCATTAATATGTATTACACACATCCTAGAACTTTGCAGAACGTTTACAATCCTATGCAGAACGTTTACAATTTGTAAAAACCAGATTAGTAAAAACATTATTTACAACAAAATTTATGAAAGTCCTCTTAAAAAGATTTTGTGGTGTTTTTCTGTTGATCTACCGTTTTTCCAAAAAGATAAATATATTCTGTTTATATATGGTTTAACAGAATTTGTGCAAAAATGGAATTTAAAAATAATTATTTAATTCATTTAAAAACAATCGTAAAGAAAGTCAGGTAAGTTGTTTGTGTCATTCAGCTTTTGTATAAAAATTTAATTTTTTCATGGATACATATAAGAACACAACAAAAAATTTGGTTATTTTATAATGAATTTTCATTCTAAAACAGATAAAAAATTTTTTTTGAAAGATTGTTTTCCCAACGAAAAAGGCATTTTTTTAAATATACTTAATGACAAAATGAAAAACGTAAAAGAAATAATCATATGTAGGTACATTTAACCAGAACTACTCTTCAACAAACAGCAATATTGTAAGAAGCTACTCCGCACAAGTTAAAGATTTGTTCGAAATTTGCGATAATTTGCAAAGAGGAAATATACCCGACAATGTTTGTAGGTTAGAAAAATATTTAAAAAATTATGAGGAAAGCGAGAAACACGTTGCTATAAATACCAATAAAAAATATTTGTTAATCAATCTGGTAGATTTCGTTTCTTCTGCTGGCACGGTTAATGTCCATGGCAGAAGGGGTTATTGGTAAGGTAATAGGAAAAAAAATCATCTAATGAAGAAGTAGTTGGCTTTATGTCCACCTGAGTTATTGATAAGTTATCAAAATCTTAAGTAGGAATCAATTCTAATATCAAAGAATTACCCGAGAGTACAAATTTGCCTAAGACAGTAAAGTGAAGTTATTAATTTACGCCTTTAAAGAACTTGTCAGAGTATCTGTTGTATCTGACCAAAACGAAGAAACAGAATCTTAACTCAAAGAAGCAGCGAAAAGATGATAGTGGATGTATTAAACAAATAATTTTATTTAAACCTCAATTGTATCAAAAATATATAGAACATTTAATTAAAATGTTGAATTCAAGTTATTACAAATAGAATTTTAAATGTGAATTAACAATCGATGGGAAACCTAGTTTTGGAAGTCTTATCGTACGTAATGAGAGATAAAAAACCGCATTAGTTTTCGTTGGTATTTAACAAATTTTAAAACGGTTTTAAAAAATAAATATACTTAAAAAGTGGATTGGAAACAACGGTTTGGAAACATTATCTGATAAAATACGCTATAAACTAACATCAGTTGCGCTCCCGAAAAGATTTTTTCTCTGAGACTATTTTATCAGTGGAAATAATCTCAGGAAAAAGAAAAATCTCGAATGGAAAAACTTCTGAAATCGTTATAATATATAATATATAAATATTCGTGAATAAATACTAAAAGTTTTTATCCTAACGAATTGCAGCATGCTGATTTTATTGTATTAAAACGATTTTTAAAATTTAACCTGTTATTATGCCCGCACGGGCATTTAGGCACTAATCGATTTTTAATTAGTTCACGTAAAAATTTCAATTCTTTGAAAAATCTGAAAAAAATCACAATTTTACAATTATAATCGCATTTATTTAAAGCGAATAACTTTTAATAAACTCAAATTTGATTCGAAAATAATTTAATTTTTTACATTAGTATTTTTAGATTATTTTATAAAGTTTTGAGACACCATGCCTTATATAATTTTTGTATTTTTTTAATTATATTAATGTGAAAATGCTAGCAACTATAATATATATATTTAAGAATTTTCGTTTATTAACTGCATCTAGGCGCATATGTATACTGCAGATACATTGCGGTTTTTTTATTGGATTGTTTTAAGATAAAACAATGAAAATTCGGACATTTTAACATTTTTCAACTGACGTGTTCTGATGCGATTATCACAGTAATTTTCATGTTTATGACCTATATTTCAGAGAAATTTTACGAAAACCAATACCTTTTCACAACCTGCAGTAGATATCCTCACAGTGTGATAGTGCTGTAATTTCACTATTGTTATGTGCAACAATTTTTCTTTTTAATATAGATTATGGCCTCACCGACAGGTATAGCCTGAAGTTAAGAAAAGAAAGAATTAAAATTTATATTTAAGTAGTGTGAAAAAAGAGGAGTAGAAGAAAGGAGGAAAGGAGGGGAATAGAAAACTAAAGAAAATATGAATGTCTTAAGGCAGCCAAAAGGTTATGTTAATCTTTTTAGGCTGCCTGACCTTGAGGGACTTCAGAATTTTCTATCGCCCACACACGAAGAAGAAAATCTCTCAGCAGAGGCATAGCTAGGGTTGGGCAAGTAGGGAACATGCCCCGGGCACCACTCGCAGAGAAACGCCAAATGGTCTCCCAGATAAACAACATTTGTTTCTGGAGGGGGAGGCACTAATATAGTGTCGTGCCCCGGGCGAAAGTTATGTTTGCTACACCATTGTTTTTCAGTCAGTCGGCCATGGCATATGATGACGACATACTGGCTGTTCTTGGATGTTTATTGGTAACAAATTCTATTATAACTCGCGGAAAAAAATATGCATAGTAGTCTATGGTGTAAATAGTAGTAGTGGTGGTTTCGGTAGCACTGATCACAAAATTAATTTTTCATATGAATAAAGTTTTAATGGAATTATTTCAGATCACAAAATTAATTTTTCAAGAGAAATCTTGGGCTATAGATTTTGTTAAAAAGCATCAATTATCAGCGAAAGAGCAATGACAAGTCGATTTTACTATCAAAAAAATTCATGGATTTAATTTTTATAGATGACTCTCACAACTAAACGACACGACGACATACACGTTAAGGTCGGCCTGCAGTCTGACATGGAGCCAGGAAAATCAAATGGTTTCTCTATTCTACTCCGGTGGTTGGTACAGTCCGCCAAAACTGTTAAATTTCCCCACACACACCACCAGGAATTACTTAATGTCAGGCATTCATGGTTAATCCTCAAAGGAATAACACCTCGTCACCCACTGATTAATTAAATTAATGTAATTAAGCATAAAAAATACTTAAAACTGAAAAACGAAAGAAATGCGTTAATTTTGAAAAAAAATACTTTAACTTTCTTTGTCTCGCCTATTTTTGAAATTTGACACTGATGAGTCATTGTTTACACAGCTGGATGACCTTGAGAACATCTGGAGTCGGATTTCCCGGGACATTCTCATAGACGTCTCGGAAGGACAATGGTTTAAAGTAGGGTGCAACTAGCTAGACCTATATTTTTAAATATTTTTTAAAAATTAAAATTTTTATTACAATTTCTGACTGCCCGATTTAATTAAACTTATATATAATAAAATCTATTAATTGAAAAAATTAAAAAACTATTGGAGATCGTTTTTGACATCAGAAAGTAGCTTTAAATAACTTTACCAAAGTCACATCCGTGCACTACAACTTTAGAACGATTAATTAAATTTGATTAAAAAACTCCATTAAGAAAACAATTAAGCGTTAATCGCGCGTCATTAAAGCTTGATTAAAATCGCGATAAATTATTTTTGCGCGGGTAAAAATTTTTCAAAAAATTTAGGGATTTAAAAAACATTTTAAAAATTAACTTAACGTGTATGGCCTCGTCTACTCCAGTGGTCGGTACAGTTCGCCAAAACTGTTAAGTTTTCCCTCACACACTATCAGGAATTACTTAAAGTCAGGCATGCATGGTTAATCCTTCGAGGATTAACTTAATGTGTATGGCCGCCTTTATGCGTGACTGTCCGGAAAAGATTATTTAACCAAACTAACCTAAATACAAAAAAGCAGTTAAGTGAATTAAGAAACAATGTACAACAGATGTGAAGCGCACTTTACTCTAACCTACCTACAGATGTTGTTTGCTCGCCGATGATATACAGTTGAAAAAGACCAATGATGACTAACAGTCCATGTTGCTTGCTCCACTCTGGTTAGCGACCTTACTGGAAAAAAGGACCCAGCGGATACAACGCCTGGCAAGCATGTTTTTGTTTATGTACTTTAGAAAGATCTTATACAAGTTCTTTTCCTCAACAAGCATGTTGGGCGTGCAGGACCAAGACTTATTTTTCTGTAAGACAGCTGAGACTAGCTCCAGTCTTTTATTTTATCTAAAAAATGAAAAACTGAATCTTCAGGTAGTCGAACAGAAGATGCTCTGAAGTCTCTTATTTTGGAGACAGTGCATACAATACCCATTGGTCTTTAAAATTCTAGGGCAGATAGAAGTTAAAGTCACCATGCTCGGTTATGAACTGCGTGAGATGAAATATGAAAGTGGGTAGGAGTGTTCCCAACTGTAGGCGGAAACTTATGGGTGACCTGCCCAGTTTTACCTCAGTCCAATTCCCTCTATCAAATGGAATAGGTGAGGTTATGAAGTGTCTTATGTGCAACAATTGCGATTTAATAAATTAACTATGTAGAATATTAAACCTTTATTACAATGATAAACGTAATATTTTCCACCTGGTTTCAATGACAAAACCGATCTTAATACATTTCAAATAAGTCATTGCAGCGTTTGTTGATAACGCAATTTTCTCGCTTCGTTGTTATTCTCTTGCTGTGTCGCGATTACTTGTATGATAAAATGTCTAATACTTTATTTTTGCACCACTGTTAAAGTTTATGCACATGATGCAGAAATACAATATACTAATTGCGACCCAAACATTTATTTAGTAATTTTATAAATATGTTTTAAATTATTAAATATAAAATTACAGAATTCAATACTGGCAGTACTATCCGAGAAATCTAAAGAAATGCTTTTCTGAGTTGAAGAAAAAAATTTGTCAGTTGTTCAACCTATTACTGACAGAGAAGAGAGTTTTTAAGACAAAGTAATAAAACAATTAACACTATATTGTTTAAATATTAATGTAAAAACATTAATTAATTAATTAAAGTTTTTAAATTCTGTGGGGCATTCTAATACAGTATATTACGTTTCAAAATGTTTAATATAGAAAATTGATAAATTCGCCATATTTGAATTGCATTTATAGTTTTATTCCCCACCTTAACTATCTTATAAATATCAATAAACTGCAATAAGTCTCTATATTTTTAGATAAATTGAAATACTCTTTGCCTGTTTGATGATCTTATAAGGGACCATTTTCGAAAATATTATAAGCTGTTCACAACTATATCAATATAAGATACGATATATGATTTTGTATAAAGGTTATTGTTAAGTTGAGGTCGAGACAATTGAAAACGAAAAAGGAATATTCCAATTTATTCATTCTTTAAACAACAAGTTTTTCATTTTTCCATGGCTACTATGGAAAATTTACACCAATAGAAACATTTAAAAATCCATAATCTTTACAAACAATGTGAAAATATTAAAAAAAATAAATTTAGGTTTGATTAAATATTACTTATTATACTCACTCTCGTTTGAAGAAATATAATCAAAACACACTGAAAACGAGACAAACAGAAAAACAACTTTTATTTTCGCAATGTTCATTCCTAGTAACAACAAATTTACTTGTTCAGTGCATTAATGTTATGAACAACACACATTGTTTACGGATTGTCTTTATGAAAATAAAGTATAGGCCTACTCATATTTTAACTCACGTGGTAAATTTTTCTAATTAAAACACAAAATGAACAATGTTCTAGTAAAATTTGGTGTTTGTTCTATTCAATGCCAGATAATTAAAAAGAATTGTGACACACGAGAAATATACACGCTACATAATTATTTTCTATATTGACGTGAAGGTAATAACATGCTTTATATTTTATGCATGTATCATGGTTTGAATTTAATTTACAGATTATTTTATAGTTCTTAAAATTCGCAGTGCTATTTTTGTGTGAATTGCTTGTTTTTCGCGAACTGTTATAGTTTTTTAAATTGTAAACTGTAAATTCGTTGAACTAAATGCAATAGAAGAAACTTTTTGACGGTAGAAGACGAAAAAATAAAAGGGTTAAGTAAAATACTGAAAAATGTGTAAAATAATATCACAGTTGTTATGGTAACATTTTAAATGTAATTAATTTTCTGTGCATTGTAAAGACAAAATCGTTATTACTGGTTACGTGACAATCTTGAAATCGATAAAGTAATTAAAGCTGTTTTCATACTCTTTTCCTAGCAAATACTTTAAAATTATAATATTCAGAATTTAATCAAAGTCATAGCGAAGCGTTTACATCAGAAAATTAAAAATGATTTGTAAATATATTAACCAATCAGATATAAATTTATTATTACAATATCTATCTGTTTAATCAAAATCTGTTTATTAATTTGTTGATTTTGGTTTTATTCAAATGTAATAATCAAGAAAGTTAAGCAAATTAAAAATTTTTTCATATGTGAATGATGAGAAATGTCCATTAGTAGCATATTTTGTATGATATTTTTACGATGCTATGAAATATTTATTATTACCTTATTGTTAATAAATAATATAGTTTTAAAACACAGAAAATAAAAGATTATACGCTATTATTTAGAATCGACAGAACTAAAAATTGTTCGAATAGACAGATATTCATTAAATTCTTATGATATTTATTCATATGATTTTTTCTCAACATATCTTAATAACTCCGGTGTTTTTTTGTTGAAAATTTGTGATTTTACAGACAGTTTATAATTAGATGATTTATGTTATTAAATTCTGGTGACGAAATGTAAAGGGGTGCAGAAATAATGTGGATCGTGTGTATCTGTAGCATGGTTAAACTTTATGACGATTTTTTTATTATTGACGTTTACAATGTCTATAAAAGCCTTCTTAACTATAAAAATTAGTTTTTTGCCATTTCACAATTAAAATAATATAAACAATTTAAAAATTGAATTGTCATATTATATAGACTATAGCCACTGAAAAGTCACTTAAGTAACACGTTGCAAGATTTTTTAAATTTGAATCTAATAAAAACACCAATATCATATTTGAATCAACAAAAAAGTAAGATACAAAATTTATATTTGTGGGTCCTATTCATACTTTATCTCAAAAAGCTGCAAATACAATCATGATCATTTTAATACTTGAGCTATAGCGATTTTATTCTATGTATTGTATTCAATATAAAATAAATAAAATATCAGTTGTATATGAAAAACAACTGCTCTTATTCACTAAGCAGTGACTGAAGAGTATAGTCGTCAAGGGCGATCGTGTGGCAGTGTTGAACAACGACTATCTTCGCAAAAAAATTCATATAAAATACCTGTATCATTTCGTGAAGTGGTAGAATTTTTACGAGTAGTCGGATTCTCCAACTTTGTTTTGAAATATCTTTTAGTTTACGAGAAATTACCATAAAAAAGAAAAGATTAAAATAAATGTGAAATTTTAGAGGGCCATCTATTGATATAGATCGAATTTAAACCTCCCGCCATCATCCGATTGGTTAAACAAATTGATATTCCTAATTGGCTCGCGTCATAAAAAAATTAGGTGGGACTATCGTAAACCACGCTATAACGAGAGCTCCGATACAACACGGAAAATCGGACGATATACGTCATCAGTCTAACGGTCCTTGTCCGACCTACTTTTTTCGAAATCAACATTACAGTAAAACGTAGTAAGACGTAGTAATTTATAGTAAAACGGTCTTCTCTAACATTCGTAGTACTTTGTAAAGTTTGAATTTCAATTTAATAAATATATTTAGTTCTGAAACATTAAAAATACATAATTAAGTAGGAGAATAACATAAAACTATATTTTTTAGTATAATACAATTTATAAAGTCTGAAGTTCGTATATCGTAACATTACGAAAAAACTAGATCGTAACAAAGTGAACTAACTTAAATAAATTCAGTTCATTATACAACTGTCGATACGCTTGCCTTCATTAGTTTCCTCAAACAAATTCTAAGACTTCAATTAATCCTGTATATATTTTATGCGCCATTACGATTTGAATGATATAACATTATATCAAGCCTGAATTTTACATAATTTTTAACTGTGATTATAAATATCTTTTAAAAATATTTTCGATATAAACACTAGGCCGATATAAACACTATAAAATTTTTATAAAATATAAAAGTTATTAAGTTTATTTATTAAGTTCAATCGTCACAAAAGCAATTTATATAAGTGCCGAATCGGCGATACCAGACATTAACGTCGACGCTCAGAAATGAACGAAAAAAAAACAAAATTTTAGATATAAAAGAAGAAAATTTAAAATATAAAAGTTAAGACGCAGTTAAAAAAAAAAACTCACTAATACACTTTATCTTGCATTCGAAGTTTATTACTTCTAACGTTTTCGGTCTTATTATCTCTCTCCTTCTCAGCAATGTTAAATATAAATATGAACACACCTGAATTCTACTTGCGAGATTTTTCTCTTTATTCAAACGTTTTCGGCCTATTTGGATAGGACATTCTCAGCTTTTCTTTATCGTTCCAAATTTGAATCATTCGTCCTAATTTCATTTTGATTTGAATTTTTTAAATAAGTTAACAACTTTTTGTATATTACATAAATAAACAAAATAAAGTAAATAAAATAAAATAAATAAAATATGTCCTTATACGTGTTACAAACATTAAATAACATATTTTTAGATGCGTCTAAATTATAAAATAATAACTTTTTATAAACCCCAGTTCCTACTTTATGGATTATTGAAACCCATACATTTTTATTTTTATATTTCCATGCTGTTGGTAATGTATTTGCATCCTTTTCATTTAAACATCGGTTTCTCATTTCACTTTTGTATATCTCTATTTTTTTCCATTTTTATCGCTATAGACGGTGAGTGCACTGCTCTTATGATCTTCGCTTAATCCCACTTAACTATTGCTCCGTCCGCCTGTGCCATGCTTGCCAATATAGTGCTATTAAGTCCTTTACTAACACTGTATTTGTGCTCTTTTACACGCACTGCAAGGTTTCTTCTGGTAGCCCCTACATATTCTTTATCGACTCCTATTTGTTGGTTTTCATAAGAGATAGTGTACATTCCCGCTTGCTCTTCCGTTCTGATT
Organism: Centruroides sculpturatus; assembly: GCF_000671375.1. Taxonomy (NCBI): domain Eukaryota; kingdom Metazoa; phylum Arthropoda; class Arachnida; order Scorpiones; family Buthidae; genus Centruroides; species Centruroides sculpturatus. Next base: position 221,513 of record NW_019385512.1, on the reverse strand, counting down.
TTGTCCTTATCGTTCCTTAATAATTTATATATGTTGGGTGCTCGTTTGTATATTATCCTTGTATTTTTGTATTTTTCTAGCTCATCCACTACTTTTCTTGTCCGTTTATTGTATGTGAACTTGTTGAATGCAGCTGTGTTGTTATGTGCCGTTNTTCTTAATAATTTATATATGTTGGGTGCTCGTTTGTATATTATCCTTGTATTTTTGTATTTTTCTAGCTCATCCACTACTTTCCTTGTCCGTTTATTGTATGTGAACTTGTTGAATGCAGCTGTGTTGTTATGTGCCGTTGTAGTTTTTTTTTTTTTTTTTTTATAAATTCTGATAAGGTCTCTGATTGTGGACGTTTTGTATCCTAAACCTCTTGCTAACTTTTGTATTCTATCCATTTCCTTGTCACGGTCTTGCACATTAGTGCAGTACAAGAAGTCCCTCTTTATAAGTGCCTTAAATGCAGACAGTTTATATCTATACGGGTCCTTCGACCATGAAGGTATGTATAACGGAGCATGTACAGGTTTCAAATATACTGCCGTTCGTATACTTCGTAGTTTAAATTTCATGTCAATGTCTAAAAAATGCAGGTTTTTTCGGCTTTTCTGTTTTAATTTTAGTTTCAACCCATGGTCATTGATGTCGATTGCATTTAGGAAATCATTAATCACTTGGTTTTCTTTCCAAATTATCAATACATCATTCACTTACCGTCTCTATAATATTATGCTTTCGGAAAAATCTTTGAGGATGTTTTTTNTTCTAATTTTAGTTTCAACCCATGGTCATTGATGTCGATTGTATTTTGGAAATCATTAATCACTTGGTTTTCTTTCCAAATTATCAATACATCATTCACTTACCGTCTCTATAATATTATGCTTTCGGAAAAATCTTTGAGGATGTTTTTTTTTCAGTTTTCTTATTACTACATTACATAGGAGTCCTGATATAGGACTTCCTATTGGGACCCCTTTCTTTTGTTTGAATACCATTCCATTGAATTCAAAAAGAGGACTGAAAACAAACTAGGTTTGCCAAATCCTATAGGTTTTCCAAGTATGTTTCTGCCTCTTGATTTTGTTGTACTATAAATTCAATTAATTCGTTGTAGCAAGAAGACAGATTTATAGAGGGGTACAGCTCTCAAAATCCATCATCGTTCCTATTTCATCGCTCATTAAATTTAAGTTTTGTATTTCTTTTACTACTTTGGTTGGATCATGAGTCACATAACCGTTATCTTCAATTTTTCCTTTTATGTATTCCTTTAATTTTTTTTCCAGTGTGTACGTTGGTGCGTTGCATTTTTTTACCACAGGCCTGATTTCTTTATTTTCTTTGTGCGTTTTCGCAAATGCGAATATTCTAGGCATCTGTGATTTGGGGTTATGTGATTTTTTAGGAACGTTAACACAGACGATAGTGGAGTTTTTCTAGTTTTTTAACTTTCTTATCCGTGATTGCTAGTATATTTTCATCTAAAATTTCACAATCTGTTTTCTTAATACATTCCTCCATTGCCTCATTGTAGCGCTTTCTTTCCATAATAACCATTTGTTTGGTTTTATCAGCATTTGTTAACATAAAGTGATTCTAGTCTAACCATTCTTTTGTGAATTTTATCTCCGTTTGCCTTTTTTTCTGTATCTTTTGTATCTTCTTTTCATTGTGTATCATTTTCCATCTAAAATAATCTTTCTTTACACTGCTCAAAACAATCATTCCCCTCTTCATTTCTGCCATTGAGGTATGCCCTATGCTTCTATTGTTTGGTACATAATTAGGCCCATTCTTTAACGTTTCTTTCACATATTTTGGAACCTCACATCGGTCCCATAGGATATAAGTTGCTATCTCCTTTTCTTTTTTGCTTGGAGTTTGTTTCTTTTTGATCCAATCTATTTTTCTTTTGTACTTTTTTTCTAAAGTGTTTTTCACATTATCAGCCAGTATCGCTGTTCTGTTATTGATTTCTTGTAACCAGTTTGGATTTACTTGGTAAATTTCGTTTTTTAACTCAATACATTCATTCGTCATTCCGTATGTTTTGTTTTTTAAGACTTTGATGGATTTTCGTAATCACATCTTTTGGAACCTCTTTTTTAAGAGAAATAAAGAGAAAAAAACTCGGCAAGTAGAATTTAGGTGTGTATTCGGTTTTGTTAAAAGACTTTTGATATTATAGTATGCAGTCTCGAACGATTTGCAATTTGGCATCGCCGGCCAAAAAGTATAGAACCTTAGTACTAAAGATCTGCAGAAATAATACGAAGCTAGAATTTTTGACGGAATGCAGAGTTCGTAATCTCTTCCCCATGTCAATTTGGAGGGTATGTTTATCCTATGGATGCGCTTTGCTTATTCCTAAACTTAAAACAATCTGTTTACGTAAGGCGATCTGCAGTATTAGACAAAGTTTGTCCTGCAGAAAGAACTAATAGAGCTAGAGAATGAATTATATGACCGCGACCCTAAGATCTTAAAAGAAGTTAACGCACGTTTAATAACATTAGCCGCACAGGTGACAGAAAGATGTAAGAAGAGATACAGGAACAAAATGACTTGGATCTTAAAACATCAAGAAAATCGCTTTAAAGTATTGATCACTCCGAGGATTATATGCTGGGACAACATCGATTTGCCTATGTTCTTTATGGAAGCAAGTAAATACGGCCCTAAATACGCCTCAATACCTTTAATCAAACAGGACAGACTCATACCAGATATCGAGCAAGCATTAGAGGGCCTCAACGAAACTAAGAAAGAAATGTTTAGATGGGAAGTCGCATTGAAAATCAAGCATGATGAATGTAAAAGAGGCAAAAATTCTATATGGCCTTATATTAGAAAAACCCAGAACTGGCTTCTGGGAAATAACATAGTGCTCACTATAGCGGATAAATCAAAGGCTATGGTTGTTATGAAGAGAATTACATACGACCACATTCTATCAGCATACATTAAAGATACCCGCTGTACGATTTCACTCCCCAACACCATGGGGAAACTGCAAGCAAGAGTCAAGAGGTTCGCAACCACTCCTTTAGCCAAAGAACTAGGCATCAAGAATGTAATCGTACAATCCCCATCGACCCCAAGGCTTTTTGGATTTGCTAAAACCCATAAACAGAACAAAGAAATAAGACCAGTCGTCGATAAAGCATACGCTCTGACAATATTACTGGAAAAATGGGTACACAACTTCGTTCGGCAACATGCCCCTAACAATCCATACAGCATCTAGCAACCATTAGAGGTTTTAAACAAAATGGCTAATATTAACTGGCAGGAAATTAAATATATGACGGTGTTAGACTACAAGGCCTTGTATCCATCCGTTAAACTGGAACCGTGCTTTTGTCATTTAAGGGACTTACTACTGAGCAAGATCTTTTCTCCAGGAAAGAAAAGAAAATATATCTTAGACTTAGCACACCTTACAGTCTTCTCTGCGCTATTTAGCTTTAAAGGTGTTACTTACACACAGCAAAAAGGGGTAGCTCTGGGCAGCCCCCTTGCAGGTACACTATGTGAAATGATACTAGCAACGCTAGAAAACGCAGTGTTGCCGAAGTATGAAGCGCAAATGATAATGTATGTTCGATATGTACGATTTACTTATTTTCTGAAACATTAAACCCAACGTACAGAGCTTTATAAAGGATATAAATGACAACAGATTCAGCCTTGAGATAGAGTTATACCAAGAAAACGATAGGACTATACATTTCTTAGATCTGGATATACAAATTAACAGCATACTGAATTATATATATAACTTAGCTAGAAAGTACGGGATTAATGTTAAGGCTATTATCAGCAAGAGATAAACGCGCTATAAGAAGAGAAATTTACCTAGTAATGATGGAGTATAATGCATCGCTGACTAATATTTTTCGACGCATCGGAAAGGCCAAGAACAAAAGAATCCTATATAAAAGAACCCTCACCACTTACCAACTGTTACGATCTGATAAGGATGTAGTGGACAGAAGCACACTCTCCGGTGTATATAAAATCCCAGTTACGGACTCAAGGCGAAGTAGTAAATTTTTATATATAGGAGCAACAGGAAGATGTATCAAAGACAGGTTAGCAGAACATCAAGCAAATATAAGAAAAAAACAACCATGCACTGCGCTGGCCACCTACGTTTTAGCGGACCCACAAGAAGTCAAGGCCGAATGGGACCAAGCAAGACTATTGCAGATAGTTCGAGACCAGAAACACCGGCATTACGCGGAAGCCTGGCAGATTTGTAAAGCAAATCAACTTTCAATCAACTTTCGATATTCGACAAAAATGTCGGCAGAATAGTCCTCTAGCTTAATATAGGGGAGACCGGGGCAAGATCGTCATGTTAAGCTTTACTTAAATTTTGTGTAATAAATACTGCTGTTAACTGAAAAAAAAGCTTTGCATATTGTCTATTGAAATGTTATCTTACTATAGAACTGGTTAAAATCAGTTTGAAAATAAAAATAATTAAAATAATTACAACTTTACAAGAAGAGAGAAATTGACGAAGTTGCCCCGGGTATAGGGGCAAGATCGGCAACTTCTCTCTTTTTGTAAAGTTGTAATTATTTTAATTATTTTTATTAAAGTTGCCCCTGGTATAGGGGCAACAGTAATGGGGCAAGATAGGCACGTATATAAAATTATGTTATTAACAATGTATAAGTTGGAATTCACTATTAAAACAAAGAAATACAAATCCAACACCCATTTAATATTATTACAACGAAATGCAAGTTCAAAGACATATATACATGAATAACAAATGCAAACATGTTTTCATTTATCATCTGTTTGATTTTTATCCTTTGCTTCTAATGTGGCTTTATGTTGCCGATCTTACCCCGCTAGTCATGATTTCGAAACATTAAGTACAACCCTGAGAACAGAATGCCAAGCCACGATCTGGCCACGTGAATAAGTTGAAGTTACATCCTTCTAACAGGAAAAGTAACTTTCGTTATCATGGAATTATAACAAAACCTGCCAATTCAATATAAATGGAAAAAAAATATTATATGGAATTGAACGAAAATGAAAATTTGCTTGATAATTCAACTACGCTTGTTGGAGAACAATAAAAACACTACACTCAACAAGCCACCAATAAAACTCAACTGCCTAACCTATAACCAAAGTCTCCTTTTAATTTGTTTTTAAAAAAAAGCGCTTGACAAACTTGCCCCGCATGCCGAAGTTGCCCCGGTCTCCCCTAAACCATAATAATTGAAGGAAGCAGAAACTATGTATCGTAAGATACGTATTTATGAGTGATCTTCCGAGGAAATAACTTTTTGTATTTAGAAATTTATGTAATCTTTAAAATTTTTATACTTCCTTTGCAAAGTTAAAAATGACGTCATAAATTGCAAAGAATTATAGTCTAGTTCAAAAATATTCGAAAAGCTTGTTTGTTCTACTAAGCGTTCGATTCATACAGTTTTTTATTTTTTATTTGCTTTATTCTTTTTGAGAAAGGTCTTTTAACAAGACCGAAAACGTTAAAAGTAATAAACTTCGGCTGCAAGATAAGGTGTATTAGTAAGTTTTTTGATATTAATGACTATCGCAAAACTGGGTGGAATTGATTCACAGTAAAGTCGTTGCTTCAACTAACTACAATACATTTAATCTTGAATCGTATACTTTTTTATTCTTGAATTAAAACCTTGCTATCCACATAAAAAAGCGTCTGTTTTTATTAAAATGTTTTAAAAATAAAACACGTTCATTCGTTTTTAATTAAAGATTGATAAATGCGAAAGTTTCTTAACAAAACTAAGCAGAATCGAATGCTTCAGGCAAAATGTGATAAAAATATAAACTAATTAAATGTTTAGCTAATTAAAACCTTGGAAACTAATTAAAAATTTTAATAATTATAAATTATGTAAATTATCATATTAGACTATTTAGGAAATAATTATTATTTAAAAAATTGATCGTGTTTTAATTTAAATAAAAATATTATTTAATAAAAATAAGATAAAACTTGTGTAAAGAAAAATTGCACGATTCCGAACTTTTGTTTTAGTGTATTTTTCGCAAAATTTGTATTTAAACTTACTGAAGATAAATATTAATATGCTAAAATACAAAATACAGTAGACACTCCTATAAAACGGATTCCTATAATTACAATTCCTATAAGACGGTATCCGTAAAAAACGTTAAACAAACTCTTTCAATTACGTGAAACGTCATCGGGCAGCCGAACTGCTTTCCGCGTCATGCGCCACGCTACAGAAAGATTACTATCGTCTGTACACTATTATATACAAATTATATATAAATTAGGTTCTGTACATATAATTATATATTAATTGTATATAAATTAGGTACTGTATATATAATTATATATTAACTTAATTTATTGTAACTTTATTATAATTATATATATATTTTCCACCGCGTTGCGCCACGCTACACAGACTTTAGGCGAACTATCGTCTGTACAGTATGTAAATTAGGTACCGTACGTCTAATACAATACTGTAATTTTATACATTTCTTGTGAAAGAAACATTTTTTATTGAACGGCGATTAAAATTATTTCTATTAATGATGTCTCCAAAGTTCAACGAATTTTTCGCAAAAAAATAACTTATCAGAAAATGCGCCCAACGTTTGGTGCGCTGCTCCGCGACGAAAACAAGATTAAGCAATGGCATGGTCGAACGGTGCACACTCGGTAAGTAATCCTACAATTTTTTGTTTATAGCATAATTTATACGGATTATTTCCAAAAAATTATAATTGTCTTGGAAATGTTGAGTGAAATTAGTCTAGAATCAATTAATTTTATGGAAGAAAACCTTTCAAACAGCCGTAGTCCGTAAACCGCATACGTGTCGGGCTGTGATTGGCTCATGTATTTGAGGATTCCTACAACGCGAAATTTTTATAAAGCAGAACGTATCTACCGCGTTATAGGGGGTTCGACTGTACTGGTATTTCCACTCAAGTAAGCTCTTACCTACCGGTGGCGAGTGAATAAAACCATTAAATACAGGTACTCTGTTCGCACCTCGCGAACCGACCAGTAATGTTGAGTTTTCTCAATGTTGATAACATTTAAATATATATCAATTAACAACACTTATTCCGGAATTTATTCCTCTCGACTGATCGCCCACGTGTTACATTGCCTTAAACAAATAAACGAAACGAAGCAAGATGATGCTGTTATAAGCAAATGTCGTTTTCTTGCTTTTATATATCACAGAAGAAAAGTACGGCGATCGGCCGAAAACGCCACCCCAAGGTTTTGTTTTTGGTCTCAAAACTTGAAAATGGTAAAAACTTATTGGGTTTTCTGTATGTATGGATGTTTGTGTTTGGGGAAAATCACAGTTTTCTTAACCTTCTCTAGAGCTTTATAAATGCTATGCTTTTCCTCGAAAACTTTTGAAATTTTGCAGCGAGATTGATTTATTGAAGAGACTGATGCTTTGAAATGTTAATGATTAAAAATCGAGGGAGTGGAGTAATAAAAAGAATCGTGTGTATCTACACTAGGGTCAGACTTAATTATGATTTTATTTGTAATTAGAATTTACAGTTTTTTACAAAACCCATTCTTACCCTCAAAATCAAGCTTATTGTTAAAGTGTCCATCAAATGACAAAATTTTTTTTATAAATAAAGTAGAGTCATTCCATAAGTTAGTTTGAAAACTGCCATTTTATTACGTGTTATAAAATAACACTGTAGTCGACCAGACCTTTTTTTTATTAGATAGTCAGCCGTTTATTACAAAACGTATCTTAAATACACCAAAAAAAATATCCAATTAAAAATATAAATTTAATGTCATCTGCTGGAAACTTTAACAAAACACTTTTTTGCAACAATTTGTCATTAATGAGAATATCAGAAAATCTACATTTAACAGCGCTATCTTCCAGTGTATATAAAAGCCGGAATTTCTGAATGAAACAGTATGAAGAACATAAAAACGTCGTAACAGCCACGGGTTCCAATTTTTAAATTTATATTTTTAATTGAATAATTTTTCGGTGTTTTTAATGAATGTTTTGAACTTCACGGCCGAGTAGCCTATAAAAGAAGGTGTGGTCGTCTAAAGTTTTATTTTATAGGGGAAAGGAGGGCAGGATGGAAGATTTAACTTTATGATGTAAAAAAACATAAAACAACATAATATATAGCTTTTATTTTAATCAGTCTCGACAGAGATCTTACATGGTTAAAAATTGTGTAATTAAAAATAGTTAATATTAAGTATAAAATCTGTAGGAAAGTTAAAGCGTTAAAAATTCCATCTTGCCCTCACCCTGAAGGCAAGATGGAATACATAGGATATCCCTACATTTTACAATTGACACACAAAATACATCCATCTTTTGTGTCTGTAATAGTTTATTTGACGAACCACAACACAATGGACACTGTACCCATGGGCGTAGCCAGGAAGGAGCATGGGTGGACACGGCCCCCCAGTTAACCTGGTGCCCTCCCCAGAAAATTACAGCCGGAAAAGTGTTGAGCCGATTTTCAAAAGGAGATAAAAAGTTGAAGCTAATTTAATTGGATGTAGTGTACCATGGCCCGCAATTAATCTCTGAATATTGGACTGAACTTCAAATAATTGCTTGAATGAATCCACAATAATTCTCTACAAACTGACAATGTGAACTTATAGTAAGTTGAGAAATTTCGATCCTTAACAAAAAAAAAAAAAAACATCAATGGGTTTCTGTGTCCAATGTGAATAGTGTATTTGTAATCTCTATGTACAGTTTAGTCTCTATTGAGTGACGCCACAATAAGATCTCGCATCACCCGAAAATCTTGCTAGGGCTGCTTCTGGTTCGGGCAGTGAAAAAAGTTTTCTTTCCAATTCGGCCTGGAGGAAAAAACTGTTGGCCATCTCTGGTCTATATCTAGATTAAAGACGGTGAACTATATTAAAGAATGGTAAAAAAAATAATAATTGATTGGTTAATTTTTGTTTAAGGCATTGCTAGAATTTGATATTAATGTTACGAGAACGTATGATTAAAGAAAGTTTCATATTTTATGTATGTTAAGTTATTTTCGATTCTTATGGAAATTTCATTTTAATGAACAATAATTTGAAATAATTCAATTTTGTTACAGGTTGGCCTCTACTAGGCCCCCATAAAAAAACTCTGGCTATGACAATGACTGTACGCAGTCCTCTGTGGCGGTTTCACATACGGTTCTCCACATAATACACAAAACCTTCATTCATCGCCATCTGCAGTTTCTTCAGTCCAAAAACCTCTGTTGCTCTATCTTTTATACTTATATTTATTATATGTCTCTTCAATCCGAATGGTTAACAAACGGTAGACTTTCTTTCAGCTCTGAGGTTAAGTATTCTTTTATTGTAAATTACATATGCATTTCAGGCTTGTATGAGCCCTTTTTCAGTGTAATTCTACACAAAATTTAAAAAACAAAAAATCAATTTACAAAAAAAATTTTTTTTTCGTGTAAAGATTAACCAACATTAAATTATTTTCCATACCTCAGATGGTTGAGTAACACTTTTTAAAAATCTTTTATAAAAATTGTATGACATCGACTATGACATTATTACCAACGAAACACATTAACAATCGTATATGTTGTGTTTCGTTGTACATGTACTTGTGTACATGTGTTTCGTTGGTAATAATGTCATAGTCGATGTCATAAAATTTTTATAAAAGATTTTTAAAAAGTGTTACTCAATCATCTGAGGTATGAAAAAGAATTTAATGTTGGTTAATCTTTACACGGGAAAAAAATTTTTTTTGTAAATTGATTTTTTGTTTTTTAAATTTTGTGTAGAATTACACTGAAGAGGGGCTCATACAAGCCTGAAATGCATATGTAATTTACAATAAAGGAATACTTAACCTCAGAGCTGAAAGAAAGTCTACCGTTTGTTAACCATTCGGATTGAAAAGACAATAAAGGAATACTTAACCTCAGAGCTGAAAGAAAGTCTACCGTTTGTTAACCATTCGGATTGAAAAGACATATAATAAATATAAGTATTTATCAGCCATTATACAAGATTTTTGTGAAGATCTTTTATACTTGTTCACCATCTAAAAACAATCACATCCTCGATTAATTAGATAAATTGAAAACAGAAATCAAAATAATTGTGCACGGGCGACATGGAAACTATTCCATGTTGACCTGAAATGCAATTTTTCATCTTGCACAAATAACCATTGCCAATAATAATATCAACGTTTTAAAAATCCTTGAATGTTTTTCCTCTTTAAATATCAATTTATTCAATCTATCCCTAATAGGTATTTAGTATAAAAACGAAATCGTAATACTTACCTTCAAGGTATAAATAATAACACTGCAAAAGTCCAATGATTGTGTAATAATCTGCTGTGAAATAACAAATACTTGCACAATAACACTTGGTGGCATCAACCGGTCTGAGTTGCCGTTCGTAAATACAAGATATCCGGGTATCTCTGTGTGCATAGAGATTCGGGTGCTTTATCGTGCGGTTCGGGGTGGGTAAGTAGTTTCCATCTTGCCCACCCCTTCCATCTTGCCCTCCCTTCCCCTAACACTTAATAAAACAGTAGTTTTCAAAATAATTTTTGGGACGAATGTCTTTATTTACAAAACTAAAACTGAAAACTAGTCTTTTAGCCATTTCACAAGAGTTAAAAATAAGATAAAAAATGCGGCTACCAAATATTGCCAGGAAAGTTAAGCAACTCTTTGCTTGATTTTCTAAACATATGTCCTGTTTCGTTTATAAATGCTTGCTCTTTTGTGTGCCATTTTTTTTTATCGGTATACTTCTGTGTGTGAATACAAATTTAATAACACATAAACTATTTTGCTACGTTTCTAGGGTAATCATGATTAAAAACACAGCGCCTAAATCAGAATTACCTGTTTTTACTTTACTAAAGCAAAATCTGGCATTTGTAAAAATCGTTCTTCGATAGTATCTCTGTGGCTTTTATTTAATGAAGAAATTTCTGTCTGTTTTGTTTGGACAGGACACAAATTTTTATCTTTACAATCTCCATATCTCCTATAAGATCTGCTTGACATTTTGCTCCAATACTTTTCACATCAATATAACTCATATTTTTCAAAGTACTACCATACGTGGTAGAAAAAAGTATTTATTCATATTTCCTTCATACTACTACAACTAACATGTATTAGCTATTTCAGTTTGTCATTTGTTTACATGAAGCGTTAACCGACGGTTAAGCGCGACACCTAGCTCTCGCGAAGTTGGGCGCACGCGGCACGAGCGATAACCAGTTTCAAAAATCAATTTTGTAAAAGTCATACTGTTTTTCGTGAATTTTTCATGTTAGATGTTTGTGGGAATATGTTTTTGATGTACTAATTAACAAAACTAATCAAAATATATCGTTTTTATTTATTTATAACGGAAGCAAAAAGACTTACGTTTTTAGGAATTTTTCAGGAAAAAATCGGCAACTTCCGAGGTGTGTTTTACAAACTGTAAACAAGTCTATTGCTATCTAACCTCTGAATCGCTTTCCTGTATGTGTTTTTTAACTGCCACAACCATTAAATTCTTTGTAATTTCTTTTCCTCCATAAAAATAGTTTTAAATGTCTAAATTATTTGGAGAGACAGGTAACTTTAAGGCCCATAGTCTCATTCAGTTTTTTTCTACTCCTTGCATTTAAATCAAATGCATTGAAGTATTTTTTAATTTCCATAAAAGTATAGTATTTTCTTTTGTTACTGCTTTTAAAAGTCACTTTTATCATTGTTTTTTAATTTGAGTTTTCTATTTAAATTATTATAAAGTTATTCAATCAATTAATTGAAGTGATTATTGCTTTTATGTGCAATAACGTATGTGTAATCCGTTACTACTGTACACTGAAGGAATAGTCATATGTTCTTTAAAAATAAAATGTTGTTAAAACATGTGTTTCTTTCTCTAGTTCTATTAAAATGTCACGTTTTAAATAACATAATTTTAAATGTTCTTTGTTACTATCGAAACCGTGTTGTTATTTATATATTGTATACTGGCACAATGAAGTGACCTCCTAACCAACACTTGGCAAGTTTTCTATCTTTATTCTAACTAAATAAAGATGGAAAACTTGCCAAGTGTTGGTTAAGAGGTCACTTCATTGTGCCAGTATACAATAATTTTAAATTTTAGTCTTTATGTTTTCAGCCTATAACACTATTGTTAGGATCCGAATTCAGACTTTCCGTGTGTTTATATCCTTTCATTTAATAGTGTCATAAGATCACATTGTAGCCATACTTTCATTCGATAACTGTCAACTGTTACACTTGGGAGTTAAACATCTGCTAAGTTCTCAGGCTTAATACCGACGCTTTCTCAGCACCTTTCGACCTAATATCTTTGTTTCAACAATCCAACATGAAAAACAGACAACAAAAAGTGAGGCAGTCGTCGCCCGTCTTTCGAAAGAGAAGTTGTCACTCGTATTTTGTCCTAAGTGTCTCCATATTCGGATATCTGTGAATTTATCATTTTATTCTACGGTTTTATATCCTACTAAAATATCATCGGAAAACATCGTACAATCGTCTAACACCCTTGCGGATACTGTACGTTCTATCATTCTTACGGATACTTCCTCCACCGGATACCCGAACTGACATCCCGAACTTTTTTTCCTTCACCCAGAACGCTCGAGAATCTCAATCAAGACAGCAAAAACAAAAGGAATTTATCGCCACGCGAAACTTATGTAAACTCTCTCTCAAATCGAGGAAAATTAAATATCTTAATACTATCAAATCGAGAAATGTATCTAACAGCAGCCCGAATGTATAGCTTATCGTTAATCATTAAACAGTTGTTACGTTAAAATGTCTTTTAGTAGATCACTTCCAGTGCGCTGTCTCTCCTTCTATCTGAACTTTGATCGCTCACACGCGACCGCTCACGCCCGAACGAAACGGTTTCTGTGTCTAGCCGTGAAGACACAGTGGTGTCAGTCCTGACGAAACCCTGTCATTGCGATTTTCGCCGACGCGATGTCGACCCTTCGGTCACCTGGTGCCGAAGTATAGGGAGGCCCTTCGGCATTGTCACACTATTATTTATATTCTATATTATTTTAAATAAATATGAGAAAACTGTATGTTGTCAGTGCGTTCGTGAAGAACTAACATATCACGATCGAAGACAGTTCAGTGTTCGTGAGTTCAAGTGACACTAGCTTAAACAGATTAATCATAAAATAAAATAAAATCTTAGTTCTGTATATAACGTTACATCCATCAGTACATAGTTTATGTTTATAGTTCTAGTCATAGTTTACAAAATGACAATGTAACATTTAACAGATCGAGATTCTTTGCAAAAAATGAAATAATACTTAACGGTATATACACCAGATTAATGACAAATCATAATGTTTACATACGTTTGAAATAATGTAATTCGAGATTTCAAAAAGTGAGATAAATAAAGACTTACATTTTCTTTAGAGTCTGATAAAAACCGATGGATTTTCGAATTTGAAATGTGAGTGTTACAAATATGTATTGTGTTTATGGCCATTGTCGTTATGGTAATGAAATTTAATTTTTAATTATGTGAGATAAGGTGGGCCAAGGGCTAATCTTTACTCACCACTTGCCTGGCAACAGTCTACAAAAACCACCCACGTTGTCATTTCGGACGGCTTTTTATACAGTGACAATGGAGGTGAGCAAGTCGACAAACGTCCTTGGATAGACAGGAGACAGGTTTAACAAAATAACAAAGCATTTATTGATTAACTAAATCTAGATTACAGAAGGCACTATAGGTGCTACGGTTAAATGCAGTTATGAGCTATACTATTTACACAAAATAGGCGAATAATCTCCAACTTTGTCGCGTGCCTAATCGCCTGTTGGAGAAAGAGTTTATAAGTTTTCTAGCCCCTAAAATACCTCCCGGGCGTAAAGGAAAGTCGATTTGGCAAACGTCGTCTGTATGGAAGAGGTAGGAGTCTTCCGTATCTTTCAACCGATGTCTTCTCCCTTTTGCTTAATCAGGTCCGCTGTATGGAGGTCCGGGAGTTGGAATGGCACTATCACGTATTATAACTTTCTATGACGATCGCCTCGAGCTTCCGGTAGCTCTGACTTTTATACTATTGTTGTGAGAAAGAAGTCACGCGATCGTCAAATGTTGACGCTGACAAAGTATTTTTAAAAGCTAAGTGTCAACTTTTTTACTGAGTTGTTACTACAACAGGTGACCTCTCATCTGACTCCCCGTTTTTTCTATAAAAGATATTTATTCGGAAAAACCATTAACATCAATTTACAAATTCCGTTTAAAATTTGCAATGCCACAATTACATTTTTTTTAATTACAATAAACTTTTTATAGAGACATTAATTAAATGATGTTACAAAAAGTGTTAAATATATTTGTGTTTTACTAAAAAGTAATGTGTACTCTTCTGTCTAATCTTTTCCAAAGCTACAAAACTCCAAAATTTAATACAACACTAATTAATTTGCTGATGGTGTAACGGAGAAGAAGAAGGACAATAGCAATGTGTTTGCCTGTGCGAAAAAGTCGTATTTATATTTTTATTTATTAAATGTAAATAGTGCCGCCATGTTCCTTTACTATTTTTTATATTTGAAAACTAATTAATTTGTTAATAGTAATTAGCTTAGTCTTTTGAATAACAATAATAAAAAATAGTATTTCGATATTTTCTGTTGTTTAATTAGTAAATGTTTATAAATGATAAACGATTGCCTAATTTTTATTATTAACAATTATTAACAATTTTATTATTAATTTCCAAATACATAATTCAAAAGTAATAAACAACATTACAGACTTATAATTAACTTTACTTTCAGCAAATAAATTCTTTTGTACGAAATCACTTTTACTTTATGAAGTTTAAATTTGTAATATTTAGTTTTATTTATTGTACATTGAATTGTTTATACAACATAATTAATAAAATAATTGAATCGATAAATTGCGAAAACATTTCACGCAATGTTTAATTAAAACGTTCTTTTAATGCAAATAACAATTCAAATTTTTAATTCGTGAAAACTATATTTAGAATGTACATGCGTACAGAAAAGTAGGTCAAGAGTGCATTTTATTTTATACATTTAATGCATTGCGAAAATATTTTCCGTTTTAATTCTTTGAGAGTGCTTATTGTAGAGTTTATTTATATAACTAATCTTTATTCCTAAAATTATGTACTTTGCTATTTTATAATAATTAGAAATATATAAAATTTTTATAACAAAATCTGTTGAAAAGTGGCATATCACATAATTGTATTTATTGTAGTTATTTATTTTAATTAGTAATACAAATGTTTTTTTTAAATAAAATTACATGAATACTGAAATAGTTTTGTAACTCGTTGCTAGATTTTTATTCAAGCAAAGAAAACTACAATACTCTTCTACAATAGTAAAATAGTATAATATTGTACTATAATCAATAATAATAATATTTATTCAAAACAGTGAATATAAAGAAAAAACAAATTTTCGAAAGTTTACAATAAACTTAACTATTTATACTTGTTACAAATAAAATACTAAAAATTTTATTCATCGGCATATTTAATTAATATGTGCTCAATCTTTTATGAAATACACGGTACCATGTTCTTTTGGAAATAAATTTTTAATAGTGATTTTTCATTTAAACAACCATATCTTCATCGAATGTCTTTTGCAAACTAAATGTTTATACTAATAATTTTGTCTACTTGAATTCGTCTCATTCGATCTATAGTTTTTGAAAACGAAAATGTCGAAATTACTTATTATTAAGTCTTACGTAGTAATGTTGACAAGAACTTCATGTATTGCTATTTTTATTTCAACTTTAATAATTTTATTTATATATATTGCACTTTATTCCGTTTTTCTCTAAATCCACAAGAAGGAAGACTAAGGCTTTTTCTCTAAAACTTATTTTGTCGGTATTAAACAAATGACACATGGTAAAATTTTAGAGATTGATCTTTGAATACAGTTTAATCTCTTAAAGATATTATCTATGAAGATGATTTTTTTGCTGCGTATGTCTGTAAAATGCTGCTACCTAGTGTTCCAGTAGCGAAAATCTTGTCGATTCTAAGACGGTCAGGAATACATATCTTTTTTATCATACAGTGGAACCTCGGTATACGACCTTAATCCCTTTCTGATCTTCAGACTTATGCCGAATTGGATGTATACCAAACCAACCTTTCCTATAAGAAGAAATGTAAAAATGATTAATCCGTTCTCATGTAAAAATATGGCTGACTTTAAACACCTCGCTTTTCTGGCTAGTACCTGCTTGATTTTTCATGAGATCAGCATGTATTTTTTTTAGCTTTCTAGCAAATAATTGTTTCCAATACGCTGTCTCCAGCACGTTGTTTTTCAGTTATTCGAAGCAAAAGCAATTTCTTAACATTGTCTAATGTCTTCGATTTCTGTTTAGAAATTGATTTAACTTTTTTCGCAACGTTAGCAGATTTAATAATGTCTTTATTTTTCACGATTGTAGATATTGTCGTTCTCGGAATATGGTAAGGAATATGAACAGTTAAAATCTCTAACACGAGATTTTAACTGTTCATATTTCTTAACAATCTCTTTTATCAGTTTCATCGTGATTCTAGTCATTTTTTTAGTTTTCTGTTGCTTTTCATTAGCCTTCTCGAAACTCATGATTAATTAAAATAATAAAATTTTACTTACAAATTAAAATCATAAGAAATTTAATAAAGTTATAAACCGTTGCACCACGAACGTCTAGTCTGGTCTTGTACGCCGATAGTGCTGCTTTTTCATAGATGGCACGTATAATTGAATTAAGTCGTATACCGAACAAAATTTGTTTAGTTCAAACAGGACGTATTCCGAATTAAACGTATTTTAAAGCAGACGTATACCGAGGTACCACTGAACTTTAAATCGAACTTATAATTAAGGACAATGCAACCTTTCTGTCATAACATTTTTATCGAAAAATTTTTACGTAGAATTTCCAAAGTAATTTATAAAAAAATAAGACACACAGGTAATATTTGAAAATATAGTTTAATCAATGAGTCTGATTTGGACTAAGGATACCATAGATACACCTACACTGCCTGTAAACAACTATAGCTTATTTATTCTATTTTTTAAATAGGAAAGTTGGTGAGTTACTTTAGAGTAAGTAATTGTATATCCGTATATATATTATAAATTTTTAGTTTATTTCATGGCACTTGAAAACGATGAATATAAAAACGTACTTTTCTCCACTTTAAGGTAGTAATATATAAAAATTATGGTTGGACAATTTTATTTGTGAAGAAAGAAGCACTTTGAAAATACGCAGTGTTTCCATAACGACAACGGTTGTAAACAACGGATGGAATGTGAAACACTTACATACCAAACAGGAAAATTATTTGCAGTAAACACTGTCGCAAATATAATTTATTTTCTCGTTTTCTAATTTTTAGAGTTTCAAGGCATTTCGTCGAATGAAAGTAAGTTCTGTAAATTATAGTAAATCTGATAAAGTTATTAGTATATTGATTTGATATGATAAGGAAAACCTAAGATATTCAATTTAAAAACAAGTTATACTCTATTGAATATAACTTTATGTATTTGAAAATAAAAATTTTGTAAAACTTATTTTGAACATATCTCTTATATATCTAAACGCTAAGAGATATATAAGATTTTATTTTCCCGTGTTCAATGGTTTAAGATAAAAACTCAAATTTCGAAATTTCCATAAAGTTCATTTTGTTAAATTACACTTCTTAAAAAATGCAAAGAAATAGTAAAAGTTCTGAATATTAAAAGATAAAGCACAGTACAACCCAGGAAAAATATTTTGGGGAAGAAATTAAAAACGAAATAATATATAAATGAATAAGAATATAAAGTTAACACATTTAGGGAAGACCGGGGCAACTTCGGCATACGGGGAAAGTTTGTCAAGAGCTTTTTTTTAAAAACAAATTAAAAGGAGACTTTGGTCATAGGTTAGGCAGTTGAGTTTTATTGGTGGCTTGTTGAGTGTAGTGTTTTTATTGTTCTCCAACAAGCGTAGTTGAATTATCAAGCAAATTTTCGTTTTCGTTCAATTCCATATAATATTTTTTTTCCATTTATATTGAATTGGCAGGTTTTGTTATAATTCCATGATAACGAAAGTTACTTTTCCTGTTAGAAGGATGTAACTTCAACTTATTCACGTGGCCAGATCGTGGCTTGGCATTCTGTTCTCAGGGTTGTACTTAATGTTTCGAAATCATGACTAGCGGGGTAAGATCGGCAACATAAAGCCACATTAGAAGCAAAGGATAAAAATCAAACAGATGATAAATGAAAACATGTTTGCATTTGTTATTCATGTATATATGTCTTTGAACTTGCATTTCGTTGTAATAATATTAAATGGGTGTTGGATTTGTATTTCTTTGTTTTAATAGTGAATTCCAACTTATACATTGTTAATAACATAATTTTATATACGTGCCTATCTTGCTCCATTACTGTTGCCCCTATACCAGGAGCAACTTTAATAGAAATAATTAAAATAATTACAACTTTACAAAAAGAGAGAAGTTGCCGATCTTGCCCCTATACCCGGGGCAACTTCGGCAATTTCTCTCTACTTGTAAAGTTGTAATTATTTTAATTATTTTTATATCCAAACTGATTTTAACCAGTTCTATAGTAATAAAACATTCCAATAGACAATATGCAAAGCTTTTTTTTCAGTTTACAGCAGTATTTATTACACACAATTTAAGTAAAGCTTAACATGCCGATCTTGCCCCGGTCTCCCCTAATATTTTATTGAGTAACTATTTTTTTAAACTATTAATTGTTTTGAGTGTTGTTTTAATTGTAGTATCTTTATTTTTTTTTTTTAGTTTCATCTTCTGGTATATTCTATTCTGATGTATATTATATATTTTTGATGTATATTAAATATTATAAATTACAATATTTTAAATATCAAACACTAAAACTTCTTATATCTAAAAGTGCATATGGCATCAGTATTCTTATATTAAGTGTGCAATGTTTCACAAAATATATTTCATTTTGAATTTTTATAAATTCTACAAAAATTATTTTTCAAAATCCGGTGCCAAAAAAGTTTTTAATTAATCAATTTACGTATATTCATATATAAAAGAACATAAAATTTACATGTTTGTTTCTAGGGACGAGCCTTAAAACAATAATTGACTGTACTTATGTTAATTTTGTGTATCTGTGTTTGTGAAAAATGTGTTTGTCATAGATATAAGAAGTCGTATTTATTTGTATTTTAATGTTCGATTTTTTAAAGAATATATTATATTTTTAGTAAAAATAAATTTTAGTTTTTATACTGTATATATATTTTTTTAATAAGTATATAATTTATTGTAATATTTTAATAAATTTTACGATAAATTATATTGTTATTAAAAATTTTTCAAATTTCATTTATTATTTTCTGCCATGTATTTTGTAGTTGTTTATTTTAATTGAAATTATTATGCAAAAATTTTTTTACCGTAAAAAGTAAATGCTCTTTTATCTGTTTGTATTAAGTGATGAAACCAATTTTTGTGCTATTAACAAAATTTAAGACATTATCGTATTATATTGGAAATTTTATTAGTGTAATGGTTAAATCACATATATCTGCAGAACGCATTAACCTTTCAACAGTGCAGTAGTAAGACATGGCACTAAGTTGTAAAAAATTCATGATAAATTTTTTCACAAGTTTTTCTCGTTTCTGTTCCAAAAAAAATTTAAATAGTATAGTCTAGTGAAAAAATCTTTTTTGATTGTCATATAATTCCGTTTCATGTAAAGTATCACAGAATAAATATATTACATATTTAATAATATTACAGAATAAATATAAATTAAATTAAATTTCAAGAAACGACATCTTTACATTTATTACATATTTTATCTTAATTAATTAATTTTAATTACCGGTATTTAATTTTAAAACAATAGTCATCATTGGCATGCATCAGAAAACAAACCATAACTTTTGTAAAAGATACTTCCCTGAGAGGGTTCGCTGCACTCTAAAGAAGTCAATAGTCTACGTCAACAATCTAATGTGTTACCTACTTTCTCTAACAGTAAAACGAAGTAAGATACAGTACAACTGTACACATAAACACCGACCATAATAATGACAACAAATTCTTAAAGTTCCTCTAAAGTCCTCCAATCGGTCTTTGACATCGTTCTACGTAATAGCACTAAATCAGTTGACATGTCTAAATAACAGGCTTATAAACACTAAAAAACTTAAATGTTTCGAAAATAGGACTAGATGATTATATGCACAAATAAATTAGTAAGCTCATAATATATAACTTTATTTATATCCAAAGATCAGTTCTCGCTAATTGTCGAAAAATAAATTATTTTTCAACTTTTCTTTCTGTAAAGTAGCATATTCTGAAACAAGTTCTAAATTCACATTAAACAATTCACCTTTAATCCATTAAAAACAACGCAAAATGTATCGATCAACGTAATAAAAATTTATTGCAGTGAACTTCGAAAAATAACAAAATATGCAAACAACAAACCGCACTGTACGAAATCGGGCGCGAACTAATGCCTACATGATAAGCTGTAAATCTCAAGTGACATTGAAACATTTTTGCTAAACACTAAAAATTTTATATAATTATTATTTAAAATTTTACAATTATTTTTAAATGTATAATTATTAATATATAATTAAAAATGGTAATTGTAACAGGTAACCTTTAATTAATTTAATTAATTGATAGAAAGCACTATTACAGGATGATAGGAAACTGACCTAAAATTATTACTTACATTTAAATTGAAATATAAAATTGTTTTGTTTAAGTTATATTTTCAGTTTCCTTTTATTTTGATAATAAACTTAACATAATAAAAGTTCCTTTTAAAGTTTTAAAAAAAATGTATTGTATTGTGAAAGGCGTGATAGGAATAAAATTACATGTTTAGTTTAGATTGATTATGAAGTATTTTACAGAACAAAAATTGATTATCGTTCTGTATATCGTTCATATTGTTATACAGTAAAGCCTCGATTATCCGACTCAATTGGAGACTGGGGTTGGTCGGATAATTGAAAAGTCGGATAACCGAAAATATGAAAAAATCCATTATTAGTGTAGTATATTATTATATCCCATGTAATCAGTATATTAGTATATCGCTATTAACCTACTTCGCGTTAAATTTTCATCGATGTTAAGCCTAACAAAAATTTTTAAAAGTTAATAATCGTCGCTATTGTATCGTTAAAAATTAGAAAATTAAGCCTCTGGCTCCCTTTCATGGTCGATCCAGTGTTGACAGCTAAAACACGTAAAAATAATATTACAGTAGTTAAGACATAGCCAAATATTGTAGCGCCACAGCACTAGCAGACATTTGAAATTTGCAGACTAGGACGGTCGGTTAACCGAGGTGACGGTTAATCGGGGGTCGGATAATCGAGGCTCTACTGTATATTGTTATATTGTTATATTGTGTATATTATATTGTTTATATTGATTTATCTCTTTTATAAGTATTTCACGTTGTATATCCTGACGTTTTATGTCTGCAGGTTCATAACGCATCTGCAAGTTGTAAACTTCGACGAATTTCACTAACTTAAAGACTAAAAATTATCATTCATAGTTTTTCATAAATTGCATGAATGGATTCCAAATACATTTTCCTCTTAATTCCGTTAACAATGCATACAGATTGCATCCTTAGCAGTGGTAAGTTAATTTATATTTTAAGATTTTGTATTTACATACAAATGAATGTTTTAAATCAAATATCAGAAATATTTTAATTACCTGTTAAAGTCGTATAATATATTGAAGTAATTATATACAGTAGAGCGTCGTTAATCCGAAAATCGGTTATCCGAAACATCAGTTATCCAAAAGAATTTCAGTGGGCAGATTTAAATTTTCGCTTGTGCTGTGGTGCTGAAATTTTTTGGCTATATCTTGGAAAATTCCAATATTTTTTTTGATGTGTCGTTTAGCTGTCAGCACTGGCACTTTTGTGCGGTGTTTTACTGAGGAATGTTTGTCATGCTGAATCAAACGTTTTGATACTAGATTAACTACCGTGTTTCCCCGAAAATAAGATTTCTGCAGAAAATAAGACCTAGCACAGATTTTGCTGAATTGCGAAATATAAGACCTACCCCTGAAAGTAAGACCTAGCGAAGTTTTTTTTTATTCGTAACGGTCATCGACAGATTGTTGAAAGTGGCCGTTGGCTTTTTGAAAGTACAGCCACTAATTGGTCAGCAGACAATTACGCCACACGACATGATTTGCATACGACTATGGCTTGGGAATCACAGATTTGCATAACGTTACGGCTGGTGATGGCTAATTGAAAGGCCGGGAATCACGCCACATTACATTTGCATAGTGCTGCGGTTCA
The DNA here is from genome assembly GCF_000671375.1 of Centruroides sculpturatus. Classification (NCBI taxonomy): domain Eukaryota; kingdom Metazoa; phylum Arthropoda; class Arachnida; order Scorpiones; family Buthidae; genus Centruroides; species Centruroides sculpturatus. The sequence goes on along the minus strand of NW_019385512.1, from coordinate 199,022 downwards.
GTAAGCAATAATTGGTCATCGAGTCCGATGTTGACGCTATGAAAAGGCGACAGTTTGACACACTGGATATACGTCACTCTCGTCTATGTTTGACTTGGAAATTTTTTTGTTCAATAATAAATGTGAATTCTTCTTCCAGGAAAAAATAAGACATTCTTTAAAAATAAGACGTAGCGCATTTTTCAGAGCAAAAATTAATATAAGACACTGTCTTATTTTCGGGGAAACACGGTAGTATAATTTTTTGTTTTTATATTTTTTCGATATATTTATTATGTTTGTAAAAAATAAAGAAATAATTTTTATCGATACAATAGCCGTGATAACTATTTTAAAAAGTTTACATTAGCCTCAACATCGACGAAAATTGAACGGGAAGCAACACCCAACAGAAAAAATTTCAACATGGGATAAGTTAATATATTTTTCGTACATAATCGGTTATCCGAAAAATAAGTAATCCGAACAACTTCATTTTCCAATTGATTCGGATAAACGATGCTCTACTGTGATACAATAAGAAATATATCCATATTATCAATGATCAATATTGGCATAAGTGTTAATAAGCGTTCGAAATATATCCATAGTATTCAGAATTACCTAATATCATTATACTTAAAGTAGATAATAATAAATAACATTATATGGTGTGCAATTTCATACCGTGGTTTTTAAATGTTTCAAGGATAAAATATAACAGAAATAATACAAAATTCTGTGCGATCACAAAATATGGTAGACTTAGAAACTACAGTTATAACATTTCTGAATGTATTCAATTGGATAAAACACTGTTCATTTTTTTCTCTTATTATTGAATCGAAAAAATGAATTTTGACTAGAAAAAGCTTTTCGAAAAATTATCTAATTAATTATTTTCTTCTTATTTTAATAAGTGTATTGTTATGTGCAATGGTGCACCCAGAAAGAGACCTTCTGGTGCACCAGTGCATATAATAAAAACTTATACAAATAAAATAGCAGATAAATTTTAGCATAAATAAATCAATAAATAATTTTTAAAGAATTTATTTATGTGTAAATACCGTGTTTTCTCGAAAATAAGATATCTTTTGAAAATAAGACCTAGCAGAGGTTTTGCTGAATTGCTAAATATAATGATTCCCCCAAAAGTAAGACCTAGCAAAGTTTTTTTTTACTAGTAACAGTCATCGACAGATGGTTGAAAGTGTTCGTTGGCTTTTTGAAAGTACAATATCGCCACTGATTCGTCGACAATTATGCACTCGTTTTACAAAAAAATAAAACAAATGAAATTTATCTCATGAATTTTGAAGTCATTATATAGGTGCATATACAAATTCGTTTGTCTATTTTAGTGTTAAATTTTAGCACATGAACATCTATTTTGTTGCTTCGGCTCCAGGGTAGACTAGTCAATGCTTATTGCACAATTTTATACAATCATTCAACACAAACATTCTTGTATTCCATAGTAACGCACTACTTAGAAAATAAATAAAATTTTAATATTCACAAAATTTTTTCCAAGTCATTCAAGAAATACTTGGATTACTAACTTTGTTTTTCATCATAGTGAAACTTTTAACACAGAAAAGTACTCGTTATGTGATCTACAACGATGCTAATATTAATATTTGCAGATATTTAATAATGAATAATGCCCTTAAAATACATTAAAAAAATCCATGTTCAACGTAATAATCCATCTCATGACTCTTATTGTGCATTTTTTTTTCACTTGGAAAAAATTTGCTCAATAAAATTTTTGGCATACGATCGCGTATGAGCAAGGAATTTACACATGTATTCGGAATTCTATGGTACATTTTAGAGCAGTATAGTATCACGAAACTACTCACATTAAAAACTTTCGTTTTACGTTTAATTTATGAAAATACATTGGTTATTAAGTGTGCCGCTAATGAGAATACCCATACATAAACGACGTCATACAATCGGTTCTACCTTCCTATCAGCATTTGGAAATTTTATCTAATATTACTGATATTTGTCGGTAGTTTCCATAACGTTTATAAAAAAAGTTACCTGAATAACCAACTGCGTTTAAAAATGACTGTTATGACTTTTCTGCTTGTATTGCAGTACTTACCGAATTAACAGTGTGTTCGTTAATTTTTTTAATTACTAAAAGTGTACCGTGACGAAATAAAGATTGAGAATCTTTGCCATAAACAATCACTTTACACTCACATGGAAATTAACAATAAATATATTTTCATACAACAGCAATTTTTGATGTGCTTCTTGTGTATTGTTTTATATTAGTAAAAATTAAATAATATTTTATAAACAATAGCCTGTAATTTAACGTATAACATTAAATATTAAAACAATTAAAAAATAAAAACTGAAAAATAATTAAATTTCACACATTTAATAATAACATTGTTTCATAATGATAAGTATTTTAAATAGGAGTGTCCAATGATTCGTATGTTTGGAAAGTTGCTGGAATTGAGGTAAACAAATTCTGTTACTGTATTAAATAATTATAATAATAATTAATGGCTTATAAATAATCTTATACTTATGTTTCTCAGTCTGCAATGTTAATAACATATGATGAGACTAAAACACAAATAACAGGTGGAAAGATCTTTCCATTGTTTAAAGTTATCCAAGATAAACTAAAATTTAGGTAAGTGGCTTCTTTATTTCAATCTCAAACTAAGTAGTTTGCATTTGATCATTGAACTTTAACAGTATATACACTCGGGCTTTTATACTTTTTACTGTTACTTTTACTCATTGAAAATATTATTTTGATGTAGTTTTAAAATTATTTCAAAAATAAAAAATTTGTTATAAAAATTGTTAATTATAATGCGGATTTCTATTATATACGTTATTGATCGTTCTGATTTTCGTTTTGAACATGAGAAACAACAAATAATCAATGATAGAATATTTTATAACTTAAGGGCTTAAGGTTTTTGATCGAAATGAATTATTTAGAGCATTCAAATGACAACATTACTTAATGAACAACTAACAGTAAATTAATAAACGCAATTAAAGTTTATACTTTTCATTGTGTAGTCAATTAAATCAGTTGAACAATTTTTCACAAATATTCAGAAGTAATGTTTTCTTCAACCTAGTCAGCAGGAAAAATTGCAGTTTCACTCTACATGTATCTAACTTCCGAGAAAAATAGTAAAGGTAAACATGAGGAACACTATTTGATCAAAAACCTTAGGCAAGATAAATGAAACATAATCAATATAAACGAATGAAGGCTAACCCCAGCCGTACATAAATTAGTAAACGATACCTTACTACAAGAAATTTTCAAAAACAATCAAATGAGACATTTGTACAAAGAAGTCCTGCATATAATCACCATAAAATTAATACAAGAGAAACGAATTACAAAGACAAGATATAAAATTTTGACAAAACCGTTTTACATTTTCAAAACACCAGGTTTATCCGAAAAGTTTTTTATATACAAAGAGACTATTATACAAAAAATAAACTTCATATCTGTTTAAAGCTTGAACATTTAACTATTTTTCTACATAATCGCCATTTCGGTCTTTCCATCTTCGTATGCACTGAGGCAATTTTTGTCATACCAGATCGCTGCCATGTCGTGGGAAATTAAAATTCATTTACAATCGACTGAAGTGTGTGGCGAGTCGTGCATAGATGTCAAATACATCTTCAAGTGGTATAGGGTGTTTGCAGCTGATCATAATAAAATTCACTACGAAGAATGAAGCGAGAGACCGTCAATTTCCAACGAGACAGTCGCGAAGTGCAGAAAAGTGCGCAGTCTCGAAGTTTTCAACTACAGACTAGATGATTTAATGGACAAGCATAAATGTTCTGTGTCTTAACTTTTGTTAAGTGGGTAAGGGAAGCAAAGTTAGCCGATTGAGACTTCACAGTGGATAGCTCAAAAGTATACTCAAGATCAAATAGATATCAAAATACATTTCTTTGGACGAAAAAATCACATTTTTAAAATCAATTGGGTTCTACAAGACATCTGCAAGAAGCACGTCAACAGGATCAAATATCTCAGAGCCTGCTCACAAAAATTTAATCTAAATAGAAAAAATATATATTTTTCATAGATACGGCAAAGACCTATATAGGTCCGATATAGAATTGCGTAAATTGAATTATCTCTTTCTCGGGAACAACTTATGAAAATACACGAAGCAGAATCTTCCTGGTGAGTCAACAGTACGAGAGAAATATCTTTCACGTGTTTATTAGGAAGGTTTTGAAGCAATGCGCAAAGAAATTACCGAAAATGCTATATTGTTTGATATAGATGAAAGTATAGACGTTTGCAGATGATATGTTGCCAAAACAATAGTACGAAAACATAAAAGAAAAAACTGCATTAAAATTTATCAACTTTTATGAAAATTTCTGGATAAGACAAATGCAGAGGCGATAGCAAGAGCTATTCACGGATCTGTTATTCTGTTGTATAAATAAAGTTATATCATATTTACAGAAGAATGTGCCGTCTGTAAGCATAACGGAAACTTTTCTATATAATGTTATTTAAGTAACTTGCCTGAACCATTCTTTACATCTGGCCGAGCAAGTTTGTTTAAACTTTATACATATAAAACACCTAATCGTTTCTGGTAAAAAAACTACTTAGAGTAAAACTATGCGCACTGCATTGTGAGCTTCTCTCAAATATTCATTTGCCGCCCCCTTGCATAGTCACAATATGAGACATATCGATATAAAAAGAAAGATTCAATGCTGACCATTTACTTCACTTTCATTATTTTATCAATGAACTTGATGAATCAGAAAGATCTGACTGTGGGTGTAAAGTAAGCTTTGGAAAATCCATATTTAATCGTTTCGTTAGTTTACTTCACCTCCAATTTGTTATATTTGTTAATAAAAGCTATAACTCCTGAAATTACTTCTCAGCTCTTTGCAAAAGAATACAGTATTCTGATGTTACTATATTTTTAATTAACATGCTTCCAATGTGTATCTTCATTACACTTGTTATATTAGTAACAATATATTTCAAGTTTTCAAATTATTTGCTTCTTCAATATACTTATAACATTAATTATACACGTATGCAAATCTATTTAGTAGAAATTAAATTATTGTAAAATTCGTTTAAAATTTCAAGGAAATAGAACTGACAATACAATACAAGCATAAATAAGCTGTTAAATTAATTTATATCCTGTTGGATTTCATGAAGTAAGTTTACAATCAGAATAAACTGTAATTATTGTATTACATACTACTATATGAAAAGAAAAAGTAAAAACACAAGATTACAAGTAATGTATAATAAAAAAACCGAAGTGAATCATCATTGTACACAAAGGAAAGTGATTTCCATAATTTCTTACTGATAAATTTATATAGTTATTATAACATTAATACAAGCGTTTTACGTGGTTTATTTTCGTCTTAATACAATAAATTTTAATTTACAAAGTCAGGCATTTAAAAAAAATATGTGAAGCAAAATAAGCATCAGAAATTGTTTACGTATACTGTATTAAATGTAGGTTAATATAGATTTTCGAGCATTATATTAAAAACATTGAAAAGTATAAGAAAGATCCAGTGAAAGCTGCGTTACCTGGACAATTTTCGTCGATTTCATATATATTTCATAAAAATAATCATTGTATATGAAAATATATAAATACAGAATACCTATTATATGAAACTACATAACGTTCGCAAACGACACTATGTCGGCTGATATTTGTAGAAATTTCTATAGAAATTTGTAAAAATATCAGCCATGTATTATGTAGTTTCATATGGTAAATATTCCGTATTCAATAATGTGAAATTTATAAAAGAAAAGGAGTGCAATAAAATAAAGAATTAGCATGGAAATCAGAACGCAAAAACAACAAATTAACACAAAAATAAAAGCTGCTTACAGCTGTCAAAATATACAATGTGACAAGGAATTAAGCAGATTTTATATTCGTGAATATTTTAGTCAAATTGTATAATTAATAAACATTTCATAATATTATTCATGTCGTAATTCACCTAAGAAAGCTGCAGTTTCCTCAATTATATTATTGAAATATATATATACTAGCAGATACGCCCGGGGTTGTTCGGGCAAAAGTAACGATAGGGAAAATTAACATTATTATGTTACATTCAACGTTACCCGTTTTCATAGAATGCAAGAATTGGGTCCCCTGTTTTTAGACTAATTAGAGAATTTCTAGATGGGTCTAAAAATATGTCTGATTTCCCACAAAAACGAAAAAAAAAATGCATCTGCGTCTTTCACGTCGCTTTTTCTTAACAATTCCATTGTTACCTAACACTTCCATTGTTACTTAACACTTCCATTGTTGATGGAAGTGTTAAGCCTTAATCCTGTCCCTCTTCCTCTTGGAGAGGTATTTCGAAAAATCTCTTCTTAGTGTGCGTTTTCATGACGTACAGAATCAGTGTACCAAATTTCAACCTTCAAATCCTAACAATTTAGACTCTGCACTTATTATTATGATCATCATCAACCCGTCTCGATTATATATTAGATATATATTTCAGCATATTTTTAAATATTATTTTGAATGCATATATGTATATTCTCGTTCCAAAAGTATTGGTTTGATTTACTAATAGTTATATTCTATAATACTTTACACAATGTTAAATTAAAACATTTCTATCTTAGTTTAAAAAACATATTGTAAATAAATATAAATTATAGGACATTAAATTATAAATTTTTCAAGTTAATTGTTTTGCATATATTTAATTGTGAAATTTAAATAGTTACATTGTAGTGCACCCGATAGAAGAAGACTATGGATTTAAAGATAAAAGTGGTAAGTGGCACGGATTTACAGGACAAGTTGCAAACCAGGTGAGTAAACATAAAATTTGAGTGTTTAAGATATGTTAATGTGTAAAAAGCTAATTTTACAATCAAAAAATTTAAAAATCATAAATATATAATTTCTCTAAGCCACGAGAACTAAGATCATAAATATAAATATAAATATATTATCATTCACTTGAACTATTTAACATTGCGCCCTAAAACTTAAAAAAACCAATCGAGTGTAACGAACATATTTTGAACAAAGTCAAATTTATTCTATTGGAAGCATACATTCAAATAAAACTATCAAAGAACACAATGTCTAAAGTAATTAAAGCATATTCGGAAATTCGACAATAAAAACGGCTATCTCCTTTGCTTTTCAACATCTAATTAAATTGTAGAAAAATAACAGCTACATACTGAATACCTTTAGTAGTCCCGATCGAAAAAAATGATTTTACACATTTCTTTACGCTGACAACCTATATAACATAATAATAACAAATACATAAGGTTAGGAAAGATGACATTATATATTATTAGTTTTAAAATGTACAATAGTTCACACAATGAGTAAAACTAAATCGAATATTCGTGTCACCCCTATTTCTGTAAAGGTAAATATACATTCTGTTTTCTCATAAGTTTTAAAATTACAGTTTCTTTTTTTCATGTCGTAAGCATGACCCATGTGACCCTGTTTTTCAAACATATTCTGTTGTATTGTTAATTAAGCCGTGGTCACACCTTCCGAGATTAAACTGCACAGGCAACTGCAACCGCGACGGCTGTTCCCATTAACTAGTAAACCCCTTTTCATAACCGGCGCGACTAAAACCGTCATTAGAAACAAAAAGTTTAATAAGAAAAGTGGCTAAAATTCAGTAAATACTCTGATGTACAACGTAGAAAGTCGGTATACTCAGGAAAATAGTAAAAATCAAACTACAGTAAGTTTATCGATTTAAAACGTCATAGGTTTCCGTGTTGCAACGTAAGCGAACAGTGTGTGACCACGTGAAAACGTGCGCAACTCGCGCTTGATGCAGTTGTGGTCGCCTGCACGGCTGGAAATCGCATGGTGTGACCATGGCTTTAGTCTTATCGTGACATTTAAACATTTGGTTTGTAGTACTGTTTATACACAATTTGCAGCCACAATAAATATTGCATAACATCTAAATACTCTTTTATTTTCCTGCTGCATACCTTATGAATTTATACATAATTCTTATTTATTTTTTACTTAATCGTTCCCCTGTTGTTAATTGAAGTTTCTGGTAGAGTTTTAAGAGATACTAATACAACATTATATATATAATGTTTTTACAGAATAATATAAAAAAGTAATTATTAAAACCTAGAAAACTAAACATTTTTCCTGCAAAAACTGCACACAAATTAAATATATTTGGTATAAGATATTCACAAAATTAAATATTTGGGTTTCAGATGAATTAAATACAAAACAATTTAGTATCACTTTTTGGGCATGTTATTCCTACAATATCCTCAAAAGCCAATATAAAATGTAAAACAATTAAATTTGATATTTTGACAATCAACATTTCAAAGTACATTTATTATGAATTTAGCTTTTATAATTAATTTTCTAATTCAGAAAGCGGATGTGGCCTTTGTATCTGTAGGAGTCACCACCGAACGTTTCTCTGCAATGAAGTTTACGTCAGTTTTTTCTTTTTATCCTATAGTTTTTCTTATTAAAGCTCCAGATAAGGTTTCTGATTGGAATTCCGTTACGAAGCCTTTTACCTTAAATGTAAGTAACAATAAAAATTCTTATACTCTAATTAAAACTCGAACATTAAGTTATGTTTTATGTAATCAGGTTTGGATCGCTATATTTTCTATTGTATTGATATTTGGACTAACGCTATATAAAGTGCTAGAAAAGGACTTTGTTGCTGCAAAAACAGCAAAACGATGGACTCTGTGTACAGTTTTTTGGAATTTAGTTTCTACATTTCTGGGTGAAGGTAAAATTCCTCAATTATGATATAAATCGAACATTGATGTTATAAAGATAAATTCTTTCTAATTTAATTTAGGATTAAATCTAGAAAAAGTCAGAAGATTTGCGTCCAAATTAATGATAGGAATTTGGTGGTTAATGATTCTTGTTTTGATATCCAGTTACAGTGGAGCATTAATGTCTTTTATGACGTGTCCATTATCTGAGCCTTTTCCAAGAGATATTCAGGAACTTGCTGTTTTTGTGCGCAACGGTAAATACTCATGCGGAACATACAAGGAATTTCTTCCGTGGAAAGAGATGAAGGTAAGTGTTTTGAATTTAAAAATTTATACTTCCTATACAGAAGAGTGTCTTCTTAAGTGCGTTTCTAATTTTAGGTTTGTTCATTATAACGACTGTGTTTTATATTAATATATTTATTAATTCTAGGTATCGAAGTCAGAAAATATTAAAATTTTAAGAGAAAACATTCTGTCGAATAATAACTTTATGAGTATTGCAGAAGGCATTAAAAAAGCGCAGAATGAACGATTTGCATACATAATGACGAAAGATGGGTTAAATGCGTACATAAGTAAAGAAGAAAGAAATAAATATATAATGTCCAAAGATTCTTTTCGTACATATTAATATATGATGGCATTACCAATCAGAAAGAATTTTCCATTTAAGAAGGATCTATCTAACACGTAAAAATTTATAAATTTATTTATAGTACATACCGCAATTAAAATTTATTTTTATATATTCAAAAAAATCTTATTCTAGAGTAACTCGTATTGTTGAAAGTGAAATTTATGATAAATTCTATCCTCAAGAAGTTGAAGAATTCCAAGAAGCATCGGAATTCCAACCGTTGTCAATGGAAGATATTAAAAGTCCTTTGTTACTTATGGGAATTGGATATCTTGTGTCTTTAATCTGCTTAATCATTGAAATAATATTAACTAAAGTGATTAAAATTGTTACCTGTAATCCACTTTACTAATGTAAAATCAGTAAATATAACTATTATAATCATTCTGCTGATTATTTTAACACACAGAAGATGAAACATTATATTTTCTTTATTCTGTTACTAATTACAGTCGATAGTACAGAGCATTTTTTAAGTAATTGAATATTCTTAATTTAATTTTAGACAGTGCAAAATTCTATTTCGCATTACGTACGAAAAATTCGAATTTATTACGATATTGTTACTAACTGATTCTGAATATTGTAATGCATAAAGCAATAATTATATATTACAAACAACTTTACACTTCTTAACTTTATAATGAATTTTATTGTGTAAAAAGTTCGCGAACATTTCATAGAAGCACTTACATTGCAGTGGAAGTGCTTTTATGTATAATGCGAAAAAAATTTAATTGCATTGAATATTTTCTGAAATTTAGAAATATCTCATGTTGGATAAATCACTGTATTTGAAATATTTATAAATTTCACGTATCGTAAATAAGAATCATCTTTCTCATGTAAACTTGATCCTTCGTTAATTATATATGTTACCGCTAAAGCTCGAAATCCGTTAATGTGTACATTACCTAGCTAATCTGCAGATTAACTAGGGTGATCCGTTAAAGCTGCGAAAATTATTCCATTTCTCAAATTACCTAGGTAATCTGCAGATTATCTAGGTAATCTGCGAATTACCTACTAGGCACTCGGTAAAGTTAAAATAAGATCTTTGCTGGAACAACAGCAACGTTTCTGTACGCTTAAATTAACATAATGTTATTTATTTAATTTTCAATATCTAAAGAATCAAGTTAATACAATCAACAAATTAGTTGATTGAATCAATCATCAATCAATTAAAAAAACTTTAATACAAAAATCAAACGGTTTAAAATATTATTACAATTAGGGAAATAAATTTGCAAAACATATGATAAAATGTTACTTACTTATTAGTGCAATCTAAAGATTGGTGACACTTTGAATTATATAGCGATTGGTTTTTGCGACAAGCACGCCTATTTGTAGTACATTTAGATGTGCAGTCACATTTTCTGAAACCCTGCCCAGTACCAAGAGATTGTTTTATTGCTGTTTGACGTAAAGATATTTCTACAGCAGGGACATCCATCTTCTTTCGTTAACAGTGTTTGCAAAAAAAGATTACTATAGTATATACTACATATATACTATAAATCAATGTATAATATAATCGTAATAGTTTCGTTCTATTGTAAAATGAATTTTGCAATTATGTACACTTTGTAAGAAGTATGAAATAAACAAAGATTAATAATACAGCTCATTTCAGAATTTGTTATTTGTTATTTTATGATTATCATTTAATTACTTTCTTCTAGTAATAGGGGTAAAAAAGCACTTAGTAATATGTTCCATGTTAAATATAAATTATCATAATTATAAACTGATGATCTCGATATAAAGCAAATTTCAGACCAGTTTAAATTTGGATTAATTATGTAAATTTAACTGAGAGTTTTTCAGTAGTGAAAGATTGAGTTAAATTAATCAAATAATCCTAGGTAATTGTCGGTACATGGGCTATGTATAGACAAGGATGCCTCTTGATAAGATTATATTTAGGTGTCAGACACTTCAATTTACTCGAAAATGTCCACACCACTACTCTGCCAAGTGTGAAAGCAGACAAATTATATTTTTGAATACCGGTGGTCAATTTAAAATTGAAAGCATTCCTTTAATAAAGCTTGATAGCTAATTGTTGAGAAGTCTGTACCAAACAAATAATCATTTTAATATATAACCGGAAACAAGCATTTTTTAAAATACTACTTGTATTTCCACTCAAGCAAGCGCTTACCTACCAGTGGCAAATGCATATAACCATTGAACACTTGTCGTGGACTCGCCAACCGACCAGTCACGTTCAGTTTTCTTCATGTTATTAACTCCAAAATAGATACAAATGTACAACAGTTTTTACCGGGAGGCATCTCTTTCGGCTGATCGCCATTTTCTTTGTTGCCCCATACAAATAAACCGAACCACAGCAAGAGTATGCTGATATAAGCAAAATATCGTTATCCTGCTTTTATACATAAAGGGAAAGTATGACGATCAGCGGTTAAATTACCCTCCCAAGATTTTCATTTTCGGACTCGAAACTTCGATTGGAAAAAAATTAGACGGGTTTTTCTGTGTGTATAAATGTTACTATGTAGGCGTATAGCACAAGATTGTTTACCCTATCTAAAGCTTAATTACTGCTGAGCCGTTCCTCGAAAATTTCTAAAATTTTAGAGCGAGAGTAGCTTATTAGAAGAACTGACGCTATTAAATGTTAATTATTAAAGTTTAAAGGAGAGGAGAGATAAAGGCGATCGCGTGTATCTCTTATAAGATCAGACTTAGTGATGATATTATTTGTTATTAACACTTACAATTTTTGACAAAACCCATCCTTAACTTTGAAATTAAGCTTTTTGCCATTTTATAATCGTAAAAATATAATAATAGATGTAACTACGAAATATTGCCGGAAAAGTTAAGCAAATCTTCGCTTTATTTCTTAAATCTATGTCCTGTTTCGTTTATAAGTGCTTCCTCTTACATGCTTAAGATTACAATTACAAATACATGCTTAAAATTATAAATATAAAAACTGCCCCATTTCTAATTTAAGAATACAGTCGACCCCCTATAATACTGTTGATTATTTTCTTTTATATGAATTCCATTTAGTACGAGTCACTTAGATTTTACAAATGCGCATGCCGGGTTGTGAACGGCTGAAGCCTCGTGAAATAGACATTCTATTAAGAGCAGATTATTATCATGTTTTAATGTGCACAGAAACCTAACTACAATCCATATTATTTCAAGAAGTTTTAACTATAAAACCAAAGTGCAGTAAATGCGCTTTATTATGAAATTTTACTATACAATTCTGATGTATTATATAAATGCGAAAAATGTTAATTAATCACTTAAGATATAAATACGTGTATATGTTTTTTTTTAAGAAAAAATAACAAGAAATGCTAAAATTAAGCTGGCAAAATAAAAAGTTACTTTTAATTTTAAATTACAATATTGTTACTGACAATTAGTAAAGTGGTGTGAAAAGGTTTCATTGCTGTGGATTAAGTAAGTTGATGATATTAAATTTTTATAAAAGGTTTGGGCCATTCTTCGTATTTTGATAAAAGCTAAAATGAGAAGGTTAATATTGCAAATTGTAAAGTTTTGTGTTAAGACATGCTAGAAATGCAAAAAATTGATTTATTCGTAGCGATATATAAAGAGAATATGTGAGTTTAAGCAAGGATACATAAGCGGAAGTAAGGTTTAAGTTCAAAGTTAAAATAAATCCTGCCAACATTGTTGGAAAATAAGATAAGGATGGAAGAGAAACAGTTCAATAATAAGAGCAAAGAAATTAATACACCTATGCAAAAACAAACTACTAATCTAGTGTTAAATTAGAGTAGTAATTAGGCTAAAAAAACATCCAGACATTCAGCCAGAAGAGGGTGTAAAATACATATATATTTTGTGATTGTTCTGAAAAAATGCTTTTAGATGCTAATTCAAAGAAACTTAATGCCCAAAACAGCAAAATTAATAAATTTATGCCGGCTTCTGCGAAAAGAATAAAAGAAATCATAACGAGGAATTTAACTAAAAACCAGACACAATTAATCAGCAGAGAGGTGTGTAGAGTGTTAGATATTAAAGCGGTATATGCAACAAAGTAAAAAATACCTGGTTACTTAGCGATGATTATGAATGTAGTTATTTCACATTAGTTATATTGGTATTTTAATGAATATTTGTGCATTCTGAATAATTAAAAATAAACTTATGTTTGTCAGACGCATTATAATATTTTCGTTTGCTACATAGGTATCAGGTGTGTGAAAAAGCTATCTTCAAAAGTTGATAGCAGTCATTCAGGAAATACAGCATTTTAAATTAATTTCACGAATTTAAGAATGATACTTTTTGCAGTAAGAGTGAAAAAAAGAATTGTAATTAAGATTTAAAGGTCGAATCCGAGTAGACAAAAGATGATAGAATCAAGCAAACCTGGTTGTTTGCCTTAATATGTGCATTTCATGAAAATTTATTTGTGACTAAAGAAAATAGAATTAGAATTTTATTAATAAATTTAATTTTCTTTATTTTGATTTTTAAAATTACATTTTTTCATATTTCGAGATCATCTTATACGCGATTAAATACGGTATTTTTTGTATAATGTTTATTCAAAGAAAATATATACAATATACATTGTTCAAGAGCGTGAATCATCATTAACTTTTTTTCTAGCACGGAATGTACCAACCTGGAATGCAAATTTGATTTGCAGAAAACAAAAATTTACAGATAATAGCATGCGCACAATCCAGGACTTTCTTTTTCTCGTTACGTGAAACATGGTTTCTTTAAGCAAGTCGTTTAGCAAAATTTTCATTTGATCGTTAAGCGAGGTTCTACTGTACATCAAAAAGATAATAATAATATTAACTTATTAGTTTGTTTATTACATTGGATTAAATTAATATATTGAAATACAGTAGAGCGTCGTTTATCCGAAAGTCAGTTATCTGAAAGAATTCCAGTCAGCAAATTTAAATTTTTGCTAGTGCTGTGGCGCCGCAATCTTTGGCTATATCTTAGGCTACTCCAATATATTTTGTTGATGTGTGTTTTAGCTGGCAGCACTGGCACTTTTGTGTGGTGTTTTTCTGAGGACTGTGTGTCGTGATGAATCGAACGTTTTTGATACTAGATTAACTTCTAAACTATAATTTTTTTTGTTTTTATATTTTTCAATATATTTATTTTGTTTGTAAAAAATAAAGAAATAATTTTCAACGATACAATAGTCATGATTATTATTTTAAAAAGTTTACATTAGGCTAAACATCGACGAAAATTCAACCCGAAGCGACACGCAACAGAGAAAAATTTCAACATGAGATGGGTTAATATATTATTTCGTACGTAATCGGTTATTCGAAAAATAAGTTATCCGAACAACCCCAGTCTTCAATTGATTCGGTTAAACGACGCTCTACTGTAATAAAAAAAATCACATGGGCTGTGCCAAGAAATTTGCTCTCTTGATAAGACTGTATTTATGTATCAGACGCTAGGATTTACTAAAAAATGTCTACATGGCCACTCTTCCAACCGTGAAAGCACGACAATTAATTACTTCGACACTGGCAAACAATGAGAAATTCAAACCATGCCTTTACTAAGACTTCATAGTTAATTTTTAACACGTCTGTACCAAATAGAAAATCATTTTTATTTATATGACTGGAAACGAACATTTTTGTAAAATTCTACTTATATTTTCACTCAAGTGAACGCTTAACCACCAGTGACAAAGTGCATAAAACAATTGAACACTTAATGTGGGTTGGCGCTTTGCCAACGGGACAGTAACATTTAGTTTTCTTCGTGTTAATAACACTTATGTAAGTTCCAATTTTCAACAGTCTTCTCAGGAAGCATCCTAAAATTGAGCCCCCAGTGTTCAGAAAATGGAACTGCTTGCGTACTGATGAGCTGTAAAAAGGAAATTAGTATAAGTATGATTACTTGTTTATTGCAATTATGATGAGATGCAATCAGTAGGAGTTTGATTATGCTAGCTTTCGATTTCATAACAATAATAATAATAAATAATGATACAACATGATGTCTTGAAAGTTCAATTAGCTTCTTATCTGAAATTTATACGTAAATAGTAAAGTTATTTTATTATTTATAAGTTTGCGATAACATTCTAAATATACAGTCGACCCCCTGTAACACTATTGATTATTTCGTTTTAAATAAATTCCATATTGTACGAGTCACTTGGATTTTACAAATATGTGAGCCGTTCACAGCGCGGCACACGTATTTGTAAAATCTAAGTGACTCGTACAACATGGAATTCATATAAAACGAAAAAATCAACAGTGTTATAGGGGGGTCGACTGGTATATGCAAAAGTTTCATACAAACTGGTTCAGCCGATCTTCGTAATATACGCAAAAAATAGGCAGCAGACATTAATTTATTCAATTATATATATATTTATATATATGACACAGATTCATGCACGAATCCGTCAAAATCAGTGTTAAATGAAAATAATAATTAGTCAGGAGGTGGCATATCCGCCATGTAAAAATATGGAAATTAGTACGATTATGCGCAATAAGATTGAATTGTAATAAAGAAGGAAAAACCAGCATTCAAAAAATCCGTTTTTGTGATAAAACTTCTATAATGTTTATATAAAGGAATAAACAAATTATAAAATAATATATAGGCCTACTAGTGACTGGTTTATAAAATTTACCAAAAAAATACTCTGGCACACAGTCTTCATAAGCTACCTTAATTCTAGTGAACTTGTTACAATAAAAATGTAATGTGAAGAGAGAAAAACAACAAGGAAACGATGAATCTGTACCACTTCATGTGAAAAGGTTCTCTTTAATTGAGCAGTATGAAAAAATGAAGGTTCTCTTCGTTTGAGCAGCATGTAATAAATATAAAATGAATGTAAAGGTTTGTTTCGTATATGTATATAGAATTTTTGATTAAGCGAAAACTGATAATTACTTAATTAAATAACTTAGAAACGATTAAAATCGATCATCCGTAACGAGAAATTGTGAAAAATTCTTAAAATTTTAAAAAATGTTTTACAAAAGTTCTACAATGTAATAGTATTTGATTTTTAAAGATTAATTTAATAATTTCAAGGTATGTTTTGTAATGATCATAAAAAGTTTTATATATGTACAAAAAGTTTTATATATGCATATTAATATTGTAATTCGTATGTATTATTGTAGTTTTAGTTGTCTCAGGACCGGCCTACATAAGCCTGAAACGTGTACAAAAAACAGATACATAAATCAACTAAAAACTGAATAAACTGAAACGAAGATTGCCAAGTGTTCATGCGTTTACGCTATATAGTGTTCAAAAAGACAAGTTAAATGAACCGTTAAAAGCAAACCACCAGTGTACCACCAGTTGCCAAACGGTCAACGTACCCTAAACACTGAGAGTTCGGACGTGGATTTGCGCCTCGCTCAGACAGGCTGGCTACGTGGATTTTTCTCTACGTCTGTAACGCCTAAATTGCCGCCCATTTTCTTTAAAAAGACTTCCTGGAAGCATTCCCCCTAGGCAGATCGCCGAAGTGTTGCATTGNGGTTTTTGCGACAAGCACGCCTATTTGTGGTACATTTAGATGTGCAGTCACATTTTCTGAAACCCTGCCCAGTACCAAGAGATTGTTTTATTGCTGTTTGACGTAAAGATATTTCTACAGCAGGGACATCCATCTTCTTTCGTTAACAGTGTTTGCAAAAAAAGATTACTATAGTATATACTACATATATACTATAAATCAATGTATAATATAATTGTAATAGTTTCGTTCTATTGTAAAATGAATTTTGCAATTATGTACACTTTGTAAGAAGTATGAAATAAACGAAGATTAATAATACAGCTCATTTCAGAATTTGTTATTTGTTATTTTATGATTATCATTTAATTACTTTCTTCTAGTAATAGGGGTAAAAAAGCACTTAGTAATATGTTCCATGTTAAATATAAATTATCATAATTATAAACTGATGATCTCGATATAAAGCAAATTTCAGACCAGTTTAAATTTGGATTAATTATGTAAATTTAACTGAGAGTTTTTCAGTAGTGAAAGATTGAGTTAAATTAATCAAATAATCCTAGGTAATTGTCGGCACATGGGCTATGTGTAGACAAGGATGCCTCTTGATAAGATTATATTTAGGTGTCAGACACTTCAATTTACTCAAAAATGTCCACACCACTACTCTGCCAAGTGTGAAAGCAGACAAATTATATTTTTGAATACTGGTGGTCAATTTAAAATTGAAAGCATTCCTTTAATAAAGCTTGATAGCTAATTGTTGAGAAGTCTGTACCAAACAAATAATCATTTTAATATATAACCGGAAACAAGCATTTTTTAAAATACTACTTGTATTTCCACTCAAGCAAGCGCTTACCTACCAGTGGCAAATGCATATAACCATTGAACACTTGTCGTGGACTCGCCAACCGACCAGTCACGTTCAGTTTTCTTCATGTTATTAACTCCAAAATAGATACAAATGTACAACAGTTTTTACCGGGAGGCATCTCTTTCGGCTGATCGCCAATTTCTTTGTTGCCCCATACAAATAAACCGAACCACAGCAAGAGTATGCTGATATAAGCAAAATATCGTTATCCTGCTTTTATACATAAAGGGAAAGTATGACGATCAGCGGTTAAATTACCCTCCCAAGATTTTCATTTTCGGACTCGAAACTTCGATTGGAAAAAAATTAGACGGGTTTTTCTGTGTGTATAAATGTTACTATGTAGGCGTATAGCACAAGATTGTTTACCCTATCTAAAGCTTAATTACTGCTGAGCCGTTCCTCGAAAATTTCTAAAATTTTACAGCGAGAGTAGCTTATTAGAAGAACTGACGCTATTAAATGTTAATTATTAAAGTTTAAAGGAGAGGAGAGATAAAGGCGATCGCGTGTATCTCTTACAAGATCAGACTTAGTGATGATATTATTTGTTATTAACACTTACAATTTTTGACAAAACCCATCCTTAACTTTGAAATTAAGCTTTTTGCCATTTTATAATCGTAAAAATATAATAATAGATGTAACTACGAAATATTGCCGGAAAAGTTAAGCAAATCTTCGCTTTATTTCTTAAATCTATGTCCTGTTTCGTTTATAAGTGCTTCCTCTTACATGCTTAAGATTACAATTACAAATACATGCTTAAAATTATAAATATAAAAACTGCCCCATTTCTAATTTAAGAATACAGTCGACCCCCTATAATACTGTTGATCATTTTCTTTTATATGATATCCATTTAGTACGAGTCACTTAGATTTTAAAAATGCGCATGCCGAGTTGTGAACGGCTGAAGCCTCGTGAAATAGACATTCTATTAAGAGCAGATTATTATCATGATGTTTTAATGTGCACAGAAACCTGACTACAATCCATATTATTTCATGAAGTTTTAACTATAAAACCAAAGTGCAGTAAATGCGCTT
This sequence comes from Centruroides sculpturatus, assembly GCF_000671375.1. Lineage (NCBI taxonomy): Eukaryota > Metazoa > Arthropoda > Arachnida > Scorpiones > Buthidae > Centruroides > Centruroides sculpturatus. The sequence continues at coordinate 180,113 of NW_019385512.1, read as the reverse complement.
TATTATGAAATTTTACTATACAATTCTGATGTATTATATAAATGCGAAAAATGTTAATTAATCACTTAAGATATAAATACGTGTNACTTACAATTTTTGACAAAACCCATCCTTAACTTTGAAATTAAGCTTTTTGCCATTTTATAATCGTAAAAATATAATAATAGATGTAACTACGAAATATTGCCGGAAAAGTTAAGCAAATCTTCGCTTTATTTCTTAAATCTATGTCCTGTTTCGTTTATAAGTGCTTCCTCTTACATGCTTAAGATTACAAATACAAATACATGCTTAAAATTATAAATATAAAAACTGCCCCATTTCTAATTTAAGAATACAGTCGACCCCCTATAATACTGTTGATCATTTTCTTTTATATGATATCCATTTAGTACGAGTCACTTAGATTTTAAAAATGCGCATGCCGAGTTGTGAACGGCTGAAGCCTCGTGAAATAGACATTCTATTAAGAGCAGATTATTATCATGATGTTTTAATGTGCACAGAAACCTGACTACAATCCATATTATTTCATGAAGTTTTAACTATAAAACCAAAGTGCAGTAAATGCGCTTTATTATGAAATTTTACTATACAATTCTGATGTATTATATAAATGCGAAAAATGTTAATTAATCACTTAAGATATAAATACGTGTATATGTTTTTTTTTAAGAAAAAATAACAAGAAATGCTAAAATTAAGCTGGCAAAATAAAAAGTTACTTTTAATTTTAATTTTAAATTACAATATTGTTACTGACAATTAGTAAAGTGGTGTGAAAAGGTTTCATTGCTGTGGATTAAGTAAGTTGATGATATTAAATTTTTATAAAAGGTTTAGGCCATTCTTCGTATTTTGATAAAAGCTAAAATGAGAAGGTTAATATTGCAAATTGTAAAGTTTTGTGTTAAGACATGCTAGAAATGCAAAAAAAATTGATTTATTCGTAGCGATATATAAAGAGAATATTTGAGTTTAAGCAGGGATACATAAGCGGAAGTAAGGTTTAACTACAAAGTTAAAAGAAATCCTGCCAACATTGTTGGAAAAGAAGATAAGGATGGAAGAGAAACAGTTCAATAATAAGAGCAAAGAAATTAATGCACCTCTGCAGAAAGAAACTACTAATCTAGTGTTAAATTAGAGTAGTAATTAGGCTAAAAAAACATCCAGACATTCAGCCAGAAGAGGGTGTAAAATACATATATATTTTGTGATTGTTCTGAAAAAAATGCTTTTAGATGCTAATTCAAAGAAACTTAATGCTCAAAACAGCAAAATTAATAAATTTATGCCGGCTTCTGCGAAAAGAATAAAAGAAATCATAACGAAGAATTCAGCTAAAAACCAGACACAATTAATCAGCAGAGAGGTGTGTAGAGTGTTAGATATTAAAGCGGTATATGCAACAAAGTAAAAAATAGCTGGTTACTTAGCAATGATTATGAATGTAGTTATTTCACATTAGTTATATTGGTATTTTTAATCAATATTTGTGCATTCTGAATAATTAAAAATAAACTTTCGTTTGTCAGACGCATTATAATATTTTCGTTTGCTAGGTATCAGGGGTGTGAAAAAGCTATCTTCAAAAGTTGATAGCAGTCATTCAGGAAATACAGCATTTTAAATTAATTTCACGAATTTAAGAACGATACTTTGTGCAGTAAGAGTGAAAAAAAGAATTGTAATTAAGATTTAAAGGTCGAATCCGAGTAGACAAAAGATGATAGAATCAAGCAAACCTGGTTGTTTGCCTTAATATGTGCATTTCATGAAAATTTATTTGTGACTAAAGAAAATAGAATTAGAATTTTATTAATAAATTTAATTTTCTTTATTTTGATTTTTAAAATTACATTTTTTCATATTTCGAGATCATCTTATACGCGATTAAATACGGTATTTTTTGTATAATGTTTATTCAAAGAAAATATATACAATATACATTGTTCAAGAGCGTGAATCATCATTAACTTTTTTTCTAGCACGGAATGTACCAACCTGGAATGCAAATTTGATTTGCAGAAAACAAAAATTTACAGATAATAGCATGCGCACAATCCAGGACTTTCTTTTTCTCGTTACGTGAAACATGGTTTCTTTAAGCAAGTCGTTTAGCAAAATTTTCATTTGATCGTTAAGCGAGGTTCTACTGTACATCAAAAAGATAATAATAATATTAACTTATTAGTTTGTTTATTACATTGGATTAAATTAATATATTGAAATACAGTAGAGCGTCGTTTATCCGAAAGTCAGTTATCTGAAAGAATTCCAGTCAGCAAATTTAAATTTTTGCTAGTGCTGTGGCGCCGCAATCTTTGGCTATATCTTAGGCTACTCCAATATATTTTGTTGATGTGTGTTTTAGCTGGCAGCACTGGCACTTTTGTGTGGTGTTTTTCTGAGGACTGTGTGTCGTGATGAATCGAACGTTTTTGATACTAGATTAACTTCTAAACTATAATTTTTTTTGTTTTTATATTTTTCAATATATTTATTTTGTTTGTAAAAAATAAAGAAATAATTTTCAACGATACAATAGTCATGATTATTATTTTAAAAAGTTTACATTAGGCTAAACATCGACGAAAATTCAACCCGAAGCGACACGCAACAGAGAAAAATTTCAACATGAGATGGGTTAATATATTATTTCGTACGTAATCGGTTATTCGAAAAATAAGTTATCCGAACAACCCCAGTCTTCAATTGATTCGGTTAAACGACGCTCTACTGTAATAAAAAAAATCACATGGGCTGTGCCAAGAAATTTGCTCTCTTGATAAGACTGTATTTATGTATCAGACGCTAGGATTTACTAAAAAATGTCTACATGGCCACTCTTCCAACCGTGAAAGCACGACAATTAATTACTTCGACACTGGCAAACAATGAGAAATTCAAACCATGCCTTTACTAAGACTTCATAGTTAATTTTTAACACGTCTGTACCAAATAGAAAATCATTTTTATTTATATGACTGGAAACGAACATTTTTGTAAAATTCTACTTATATTTTCACTCAAGTGAACGCTTAACCACCAGTGACAAAGTGCATAAAACAATTGAACACTTAATGTGGGTTGGCGCTTTGCCAACGGGACAGTAACATTTAGTTTTCTTCGTGTTAATAACACTTATGTAAGTTCCAATTTTCAACAGTCTTCTCAGGAAGCATCCTAAAATTGAGCCCCCAGTGTTCAGAAAATGGAACTGCTTGCGTACTGATGAGCTGTAAAAAGGAAATTAGTATAAGTATGATTACTTGTTTATTGCAATTATGATGAGATGCAATCAGTAGGAGTTTGATTATGCTAGCTTTCGATTTCATAACAATAATAATAATAAATAATGATACAACATGATGTCTTGAAAGTTCAATTAGCTTCTTATCTGAAATTTATACGTAAATAGTAAAGTTATTTTATTATTTATAAGTTTGCGATAACATTCTAAATATACAGTCGACCCCCTGTAACACTATTGATTATTTCGTTTTAAATAAATTCCATATTGTACGAGTCACTTGGATTTTACAAATATGTGAGCCGTTCACAGCGCGGCACACGTATTTGTAAAATCTAAGTGACTCGTACAACATGGAATTCATATAAAACGAAAAAATCAACAGTGTTATAGGGGGGTCGACTGGTATATGCAAAAGTTTCATACAAACTGGTTCAGCCGATCTTCGTAATATACGCAAAAAATAGGCAGCAGACATTAATTTATTCAATTATATATATATTTATATATATGACACAGATTCATGCACGAATCCGTCAAAATCAGTGTTAAATGAAAATAATAATTAGTCAGGAGGTGGCATATCCGCCATGTAAAAATATGGAAATTAGTACGATTATGCGCAATAAGATTGAATTGTAATAAAGAAGGAAAAACCAGCATTCAAAAAATCCGTTTGTGTGATAGAACTTCTATAATGTTTATATAAAGGAATAAACAAATTATAAAGGAATATATAGGCCTACTAGTGACTGGTTTATAAAATTTACCAAAAAAATACTCTGGCACACAGTCTTCATAAGCTACCTTAATTCTAGTGAACTTGTTACAATAAAAATGTAATGTGAAGAGAGAAAAACAACAAGGAAACCATGAATCTGTACCACTTCATGTGAAAAGGTTCTCTTTAATTGAGCAGTATGAAAAAATAACGGTTCTCTTCGTCTGAGCAGCATGTAATAAATATAAAATAAATGTAAAGGTTTGTTTCGTATATGTATAAAGAATTTTTAATTAAGCAGAAACTGATAATTACTTAATTAAATAACTCGGAAACGATTAAAATCGATCATCCGTAACGAGAAATTGTGAAAATTTTTTAAAATTCTAAAAAATGTTTTTCAAAAGTTCTACAATGTAATAGTATTTGGTTTTTAAAGATTAATTTAATAATTTCAAGGTATGTTTCGTAATGATCATAAAAAGTTTTATATATGTACAAAAAGTTTTATATATGCATATTAATATTGTAATTCGTATGTATTATTGTAGTTTTAGTTGTCTCAGGACCGGCTTACATAAGCCCGAAACGTGTACAAAAAACAGATACATAAATCAACTAAAAACTGAATAAACTGAAACGAAGATTGCCAAGTGTTCATGCGTTTACGCTATATAGTGTTCAAAAAGACAAGTTAAATGAACCGTTAAAAGCAAACCACCAGTGTACCACCAGTTGCCAAACGGTCAACGTACCCTAAACACTGGGAGTTCGGACCTGGATTTGTGCCTCGCTCAAACAGGCTGGCTATGTGGATTTTTCTCTACATCTGTAACGCCTAAATTGCCTTTAAAAAGACTTCCTGGAAGCATTCCCCCCTAGGCAGATCGCCGAAGTGTTGCATTGGCATAACTTAACAAACAACAGCAATAAAAGCGAAGGTGGCTTCAGTCAGTTTTCTAAAAAGTTATGTGGATGATCAGTTTTACTTCCTGACATCATTAATTACATATACTTTTTATAGAAATAGGAATATTTACGTTACTTAATTACAGGTAAAAAGCCGCAGAAATTTTTTATAAGACCTAATTATTTACTTGATCTTGTATTTACGGTTTATTTAAAAGAGAAAACGCATCTCAACTTTAAAAGTAGAAAAGCGTTTTCATTTTAAAAAATACCGTAACATTAATTGTTTTGCAATTTAATAATAATTAATAATGTTATATGCTGTAGTACTCCGGATATAAATTCAGAATAGTTTACCAAAACTGACATTTTTATTTTGATACACTAACAACAAAAAAGTTATATCATTCGTTAAAAAAAAGATCTGGAATTTTTTTCCACTGTTTTCTTTTTTTTAATTTTTTTAATAATTTTTTTCTCTTTTTCACTATTTTTTGCATAATCACACTATTTTTGCCCGAAGATAACGCTACAATAATATAAAAAAATTTCTTAACATCTCATAACAAATTGCAGTACACACAATTTTATTTATTTATTTTGATTAATAATATAAAAGTTATTTTTAAAATACAATATCAAAAACCTCAATATTTGGGTGTAAGTTTGGTACAGTACATTTAACGTGACAATAACAATTGTCAAGTTAAATGTACAAACCAATTGTTGTTGTCATTTATATTTAAGTTAAAAGATTTAATAACAAAATTTTTATCAACAACTTTATTTGGAGCTTTACTAAGAAAAAGTGTAGAAGAAGAAGAAAAAACTGAAATAAACTTTGTTCCAGAAAAGCATTTGTCGATGATGTCAACAGGTGAAAAAGACACATGTGCTTCTTAAATTAGAAAGTTAATTATTAAAGCTGAAGCCATAATAAATGTACAGTACTTTAAAATCTTGAGTGACAAAACAACAAATTAAATTTTTGTGCTGTTTAAACTGTTATACATTTTGTTTTGGCTTTTAAAGGTATTGCAGGATTAAGATGTCCAAAGATTAATACTAATTTGTTTTTGATTTAAAATATTTGAAACAAAAATATTTAATTTTGTGAATAGTTAATATCAAATATATTTAACTCCTGTAGAATTTTCAAAATGAAAAAAGGTTAGTTTACTAGGTACAGTAGATCCCCCTATAAAACAAGTTCATATGATATGGATTCATATATAACGGCAAAAAATTGCAACTGTATTCGTATGAAGACGCTAAAAGACACTCTTATAATGCAGTAAAACGTCATCGCTGACTAGTGTCGTGACAGGATTGGTCAAATCTAGACCAATAGCAGATATTTCACAAACTGTTGAGTTTAATCAAGCAACAGATCTACTAAAAACCATTTATTATTTAACAGCCATAAAAATTATATTTATATTAATGATGCCTCTAATGTTCAGCAAAGTTTTTGCAGAAAAATAATTTACCAGGAAACATGCACCTGCCATTCGATGTACCGCTCCATAACTAAAAAAAGCTTAAGTAATGACATCAACAAACTGTGCACACTTGGTAAGTAATCCTATAATTTTTTGTTTATAGCGTAGTATACATTGATTATTCTCAAAAAATTATACATGTTTTGGAAATGTTGAGTCAAACTAGTCTAGAATCAATTACTTTTATGGAAGAAAACCTTTCAAACAGATGTAGTCCTTAAACTGCACATGTGCCAAACTGTAATTGGTTGATGTATTTAAGGCCTCATAAAACATGAATTTCATAAAAAAACATAACGTATCTACTGTGTTATACAGGAATCTACTGTAGTTAATAATTACCTTTCTAGATTGCTTGTGAAAAATAATACATGTATATAGAAGTACTAGTGATTCAATACACCTTGGGGTATACTTTTAAATTTCTATAAGAATTTAATGTAAAGCTCTGATACATTTTGAATTACAAAAGATCTGATACAGCTGGATTATATTTTAAGAAAACATAATTGATTGTTAGTTTCTTAATAGAACATAATTGGTAAGAATTTTATATAAATTGCTTTTCTTAGAGGAAGTTAGTGTTTTATATTTAAGCTGCAATTGTGGATGTGTATGGTTTTGTAATTACTTACAACTTGTATAAAAATTATTTTGCTTCTCTTCGTTTGTGCAAATCTCTGTATGGTTGTGTTTCTGCAGCAAATAACTTTTCGTTTACTATCCTGATAATTTTCTATTTGTCTTGTGCTATTTTACAGTCAGAAAAATTAAGAAGAAAAAGGAAAATATGATTTTGTAACTGTTGATAAGGATGAGAGAATTAATGATGTATGTATCGTATTATACAATTCGTTTGAACAATGTACAAAAGACAAGATAGAAACATATATAGAAAAAAAACAGTTAAACTTTATTCATGTACAAGGAGATAAACTCTCTCTGTGAAAGTTAAGAAGGCCATACCAGAGGCTTAGCCTTACAAGAGAAGTGAGAAGAGGGTAAGAGAGGGGGAAGGGGAAGATGGGGCAAGAATGATATGAAAGTGTGAAGAAGAAATTTGTGAGCATCGAGCACCCTGCTCAGTTTATTGAATCCCAATTAAATGTAATACAAAATGTAGGTACATGCCTAAAGAAAAACAATGAAACTGGTCTAATGTGTAGAGTACAACAGACTATAGACAAAACAAAGACCACAGTAGACAACTTGATACTTAGCGAATACAAATGTACTGTACATAACAATTTAGAGAAAACAAAACATAACATAACATGGACTCCAGATTGAGGGGAACCGTGAAGACTTAGTATTAGTTATACTGGGCCAGGGGAACAAAAAAGGGATGAGTGGCCTGAACCACTAGGCTATCGCAAATAAAAGGAGAGTTTACCGAACAATCTTGCCATGCTACTCATGCTGGTTGCATTGCTGAGGCAGGTCGCGATGACCAAAAATACAAAGGTAATATATTTGCTGGCTAGTCTGTTGTCACTGGAGAAGGGAGCACATCTTGGCTTGCAGTGATCCCTGAAGTAAAGTTGAAAAAAGTGTTCCTTGTTTTGAAAATGAATGTCTTATAATGTTGTTAGTAAGGAAGTCCTAACTTTCACAGGGCCAGTGGAACCCCTGAGAATACATTATATGCTTCAGCTGCTTGCGATGAATGACGTGTTTAACACAGGCAAACAAAATGTGTTCTGGAGTTTCATTTTTGTCCTGGCATTCACAAATACTGGTCTCTTTGTGTAAGAACCTGTTGAGGTATTGTTTGAAGCCACCATGACCAGTAATGTACTGAGTGATATGAAAATCAGGATTGAAGTGGCTCAATTTATCCTTCTCTTTGATGTCCAGGAAAAAGTTGAAGGTCACTCTGCCAGTCGTCTCCGTGGCCCACCTCTTTTGCCACCTGTTGATTGTGAATTCTTTGAGCTGGTTCTTTACCTAGTTATAGGGAACAAGCGAGAAGGTTGGACCATTTAAATGACAGCTTTCTTCGCCAGAAAGTCTGCTTTGTCGTTACGTATTTCTCAAGAATGCCCTTTAGTCCAATGAAAATGTACTTTGATGTGATTACTTTTCAGATTAAACACCATGTGAATGATATCTTTTATTGATAATGATAAGCTTTAATGATAAGCTTGAATTTACTGTTCATTGCTTTTATTTGGTGAATAGCCATCCAGCTATCGCTAATAATTCTTATTTCTTCTTTGATCCTGTTATTGGTCGTCCTCTGAATATGCTCCAAGGATTTGAGGATGGCCAGACTCTCTGCCTGATTTATTGTACAGAAGGAGCCTAGTTTGTAATAGGCTTGATGAGCCACCCTATTATTACAATCTATTTTTAAAAAAAGCTGCACACACCCGCATTGGGCCTTTTGACTCATCTGTGTAAAACTTCGTAGCTATCTTCTTATTTTCATCTGTGTAAAGTATCACATTTAGGGGATCAGTGGCCAGGTGCATCAGGTAGTAGTCACTGAATCTATCAGATACATAGCTGTAGATTTTGACTGCAATGTCTTTCACTTGGATAGGGGGAGCCTCAGATCTGGCCAGCTGGTCAGAGAAATGCCTAAGTTGGAAGTCCCAATACTTTTCTGAGGCTTTAAGATCGAGGGGTCAGAATTTGCAATCACCAGCAACCCGCTATTCGAGGCTGTGCGATAGGCCCTGCACACCGTGATGAGACAGCATCGTTGAATGGCGAGTAATTTCCTGCCAATTTGTTGTTGTTAAAGATAACAAAAAACTGAAAAACTGAGGCAGTTGCCGCCCGATCTTCAAGAAGTACTACCATTCCGAAATTTCTCCAACCATTCAACTGTGTCAGTGCTCATCAAGATACCACATACTCATCTTGCATATTGCATAACTTTGTTTCATATAGACAACTTTTTGGTTTAACTTTCTCAACGATTAACATCAAAGAGAGACAACCATTATTTGAATTAACGACATTCAATTCAAACCTCGTGGACATCTTCTACTCCAGTTATTTATCACCTTGTGAACCACTGTAAACTCTCTCTCTATCGAGAACCGCGAAATGTTAGTTTAACGTCAACTATTATACCCACTATTGACAAATTCTGTAATGTATTGCCTATCGATTCGAATTAAATTGTTTTTACGTTAACGTAGTCTTTGCGTGAATCACTTCTGTTACGCTGTCTTCCACTCCATCCACCCGATTCGCCTGCATACATGACCGCTCTCGTCACCTACGTAATTATCCCTCTCGACCTCACGGAAGTTACACTGTTGTCAGACCTGTCAGAGAACAAAGAAGTGCTGACCTTCCGGTCACACAAACAATCTCGCGTAGGTAGAAACGAAAACTTGCACCACAAACGGTTTGCACAAAAACAGTTCCTTGAAAATGTACACTACATTTTTACGGTAGTTGTGTTGGCTTTTTACAGTCTCAAGTGATTTTTGTTTTGTTTGAATAAAAATACTTACAAGCCTCAAAATGTTTAAACAGCATATTGTACAGACTCAGAAGTTAAAACGCTACTGGTTTTTTCAGCTTCTTCTACAAAAATGTGTATAGAAAAAAATCTATGAGTAAAACGGTCTGCAAAGATGCTGCAAGATCCAAATTGAGTAACACAGTTATATATCATTGAATATGTATATGTTAATAATAAATGTTTTTTTTGTTTTTTAATTTATACACTTTTTTGAATTTTTTTTATTTATTTGCAGAAAATTATAGTAATATAAACAACGGCAAAATTTTGTTAATAATGTAGCTATGTAACATGACTTTGATTTTGGATATTTAACATATAAAAAAGTGAAGTTAAAAAAATTAGTACAAAACATGATTTCCTTACAGATTTGTTTATTAATAGAACCTTACAATTACATTAATTACTATTTTCAATTCAATAAAAAGTAAATAAACATGCGTTGTCCACGTTGTAAAAATTTATCATCAAATGAAATTACAATATAAGGTTTTACTTCTCATAATATGATTTTCTTTCACATTTGACTTCATATTTTAATATTAGCGTTAGAAGGATGAATATATCAGAGAAAAAACAACTGGAATAAAAATAAGTGCATGAAATGCAGTTAAAAATGCGATAAGGAATACAATTTTCACAAATGTAATTAAAGCGTACATATTTCTGTATACAAATAAAATTCCTAAAATGGTCGACACGGATTCTTGGCATATCGGTTAGCCAATACGATACAGACTATCTTTCAATCTTTCATTAGAACTTTGATACAGTGAACAAGCGTAAGCGTAAGATATATGGGCTGGATAATTGACACAAAAACCGACGCACAATATCAGACTCATCATAGATAAAATGTCCACGTTGACACCTCACAGTGACATATATCCTAAAGTTTCTACAATGGTGGATGATACACATACTGCAACAAGAACAGCAGAAACAATGTTTGGTATGAAGATCAAANATATATTATTTCGTACGTAATCGGTTATTCGAAAAATAAGTTATCCGAACAACCCCAGTCTTCAATTGATTCGGTTAAACGACGCTCTACTGTAATAAAAAAAATCACATGGGCTGTGCCAAGAAATTTGCTCTCTTGATAAGACTGTATTTATGTATCAGACGCTAGGATTTACTAAAAAATGTCTACATGGCCACTCTTCCAACCGTGAAAGCACGACAATTAATTACCCTGACACTGGCAAACAATGAGAAATCCAAACCATGCCTTTACTAAGACTTCATAGTTAATTTTTAACAAGTCTGTACCAAATAGAAAATCATTTTTATTTATATGACTGGAAACGAACATTTTGGTAAAATACTACTTATATTTTCACTCAAGTGAACGCTTAACCACCAGTGACAAAGTGCATAAAACAATTGAACACTTAATGTGGGTTGGCGCTTTGCCAACGGGACAGTAACATTGAGTTTTCTTCGTGTTAATAACACTTATGTAAGTTCCAATTTTCAACAGATTTCTCAGGAAGCATCCTAAAATTGAGCCCCCAGTGTTCAGAAAATGGAACTGCTTGCGTACTGGTGAGCTGTAAAAAAGGGAATTAGTATAAGTATGATTACTTGTTTATTGCAATTATGATGAGATGCAATCAGTAGGAGTTTGATTATCCTAGCTTTCGATTTCATAACAATAATAATAATAAATAATGATAAGACATGATGTCTTGAAAGTTCAATTAGCTTTTTATCTGAAATTTATACGTAAATAGTAAAGTTATTTTATTATTTATAAGTTTGCGATAACATTCTAAATATACAGTCGACCCCCTATAACACTATTGATTATTTCGTTTTAAATGAATTCCATATTGTACGAGTCACTTAGATTTTACAAATATGTTAGCCGTTCACAGCGCGGCCCACGTATTTGTAAAATCTAAGTGACTCGTACAACATGGAATTCATATAAAACGAAAAAATCAACAGTGTTATAGGGGGGGTCGACTGGTATATGCAAAAGTTTCAGACAAACTAATTCAGCCGATCTTTGTAATATACGCAAAAAATAGGCAGCAGACATTAATTTATTCAATTATATATATATTTATATATATGACACAGATTCATGCACGAATCCGTCAAAATCAGTGTTAAATGAAAATAATAATTAGTCAGGAGGTGGCATATCCGCCATGTAAAAATATGGAAATTAGTACGATTATGCGCAATAAGATTGAATTGTAATAAAGAAGGAAAAACCAGCATTCAAAAAATCCGTTTGTGTGATAGAACTTCTATAATGTTTATATAAAGGAATAAACAAATTATAAAGGAATATATAGGCCTACTAGTGACTGGTTTATAAAATTTACCAAAAAAATACTCTGGCACACAGTCTTCATAAGCTACCTTAATTCTAGTGAACTTGTTACAATAAAAATGTAATGTGAAGAGAGAAAAACAACAAGGAAACCATGAATCTGTACCACTTCATGTGAAAAGGTTCTCTTTAATTGAGCAGTATGAAAAAATAACGGTTCTCTTCGTCTGAGCAGCATGTAATAAATATAAAATAAATGTAAAGGTTTGTTTCGTATATGTATAAAGAATTTTTAATTAAGCAGAAACTGATAATTACTTAATTAAATAACTCGGAAACGATTAAAATCGATCATCCGTAACGAGAAATTGTGAAAATTTTTTAAAATTCTAAAAAATGTTTTTCAAAAGTTCTACAATGTAATAGTATTTGGTTTTTAAAGATTAATTTAATAATTTCAAGGTATGTTTCGTAATGATCATAAAAAGTTTTATATATGTACAAAAAGTTTTATATATGCATATTAATATTGTAATTCGTATGTATTATTGTAGTTTTAGTTGTCTCAGGACCGGCTTACATAAGCCCGAAACGTGTACAAAAAACAGATACATAAATCAACTAAAAACTGAATAAACTGANATTGCTTGGAAAAAATAATACATGTATATAGAAGTACTAGTGATTCAATACACCTTGGGGTATACTTTTAAATTTCTATAAGAATTTAATGTAAAGCTCTGATACATTTTGAATTACAAAAGATCTGATACAGCTGGATTATATTTTAAGAAAACATAATTGATTGTTAGTTTCTTAATAGAACATAATTGGTAAGAATTTTATATAAATTGCTTTTCTTAGAGGAAGTTAGTGTTTTATATTTAAGCTGCAATTGTGGATGTGTATGGTTTTGTAATTACTTACAACTTGTATAAAAATTATTTTGCTTCTCTTCGTTTGTGCAAATCTCTGTATGGTTGTGTTTCTGCAGCAAATAACTTTTCGTTTACTATCCTGATAATTTTCTATTTGTCTTGTGCTATTTTACAGTCAGAAAAATTAAGAAGAAAAAGGAAAATATGATTTTGTAACTGTTTATAAGGATGAGAGAATTAACGATGTATGTATCGTATTATACAATTCGTTTGAACAATGTACAAAAGACAAGAGAGAAACATATATAGAAAAAAAACAGTTAAACTTTATTTATGTACAAGGAGATAAACTCTCTCTGTGAAAGTTAAGAAGGCCATACCAGAGGCTTAGCCTTACAAGAGAAGTGAGAAGAGGGTAAGAGAGGGGGAAGGGGAAAATGGGGCAAGAATGATATGAAAGTGTGAAGAAGAAATTTGTGAGCATCGAGCACCCTGCTCAGTTTATTGAATTCCAATTAAATGTAATACAAAATGTAGGTACATGCCTAAAGAAAAACAATGAAACTAGTCTAATGTGTAGAGTACAACAGACTATAGACAAAACAAAGACCACAGTAGACAACTTGATACTTAGCGAATACAAATGTACTGTACATAACAATTTAGAGAAAACAAAACATAACATAACATGGACTCCAGATTGGGGGGAACCGTGAAGACTTAGTATTAGTTATACTGGGCCAGGGGAACAAAAAAGGGATGAGTGGCCTGAACCACTAGGCTATCGCAAATAAAAGGAGAGTTTACCGAACAATCTTGCCATGCTACTCATGCTGGTTGCATTGCTGAGGCAGGTCGCAATGACCAAAAATACAAAGGTAATATATTTGCTGGCTAGTCTGTTGTCACTGGAGAAGGGAGCACATCTTGGCTTGCAGTGATCCCTGAAGTAAAGTTGAAAAAAGTGTTCCTTGTTTTGAGAATGAATGTCTTGAAGGCTTTTGATATAATGTTGTTAGTAAGGAAGTCCTAACTTTCACAGGGCCAGTGGAACCGCTGAGAATACATTATATGCTTCAGCTGCTTGCGATGAATGACGTGTTTAACACAGGCAAACAAAATGTGTTCTGGAGTTTCATTTTTGTCCTGGCATTCACAAATACTGGTCTCTTTGTGTAAGAACCTGTTGAGGTATTGTTTGAAGCCACCATGACCAGTAATGTACTGAGTGATATAAAAATCAGGATTGAAGTGGCTCAATTTATCCTTCTCTTTGATGTCCAGGAAAAAGTTGAAGGTCACTCTGCCAGTCGTCTCCGTGGCCCACCTCTTTTGCCACCTGTTGATTGTGAATTCTTTGAGCTGGTTCTTTACCTAGTTATAGGGAACAAGCGAGAAGGTTGGACCATTTAAATGACAGCTTTCTTCGCCAGAAAGTCTGCTTTGTCGTTACGTATTTCTCAAGAATGCTCTTTAGTCCAATGAAAATGTACTTTGATGTGATTACTTTTCAGATTAAACACCATGTGAATGATATCTTTTATTGATAATGATAAGCTTTAATGATAAGCTTGAATTTACTGTTCATTGCTTTTATTTGGTGAATAGCCATCCAGCTATCGCTAATAATTCTTATTTCTTCTTTGATCCTGTTATTGGTCGTCCTCTGAATATGCTTCAAGGATTTGAGGATGGCCAGACTCTCTGCCTGATTTATTGTACAGAAGGAGCCTAGTTTGTAATAGGCTTGATGAGCCACCCTATTATTACAATCTATTTTTAAAAAAAGCTGCACACACCCGCATTGGGCCTTTTGACTCATCTGTGTAAAACTTCGTAGCTATCTTCTTATTTTCATCTGTGTAAAGTATCACATTTAGGGGATCAGTGGCCAGGTGCATCAGGTAGTAGTCACTGAATCTATCAGATACATAGCTGTAGATTTTGACTGCAATGTCTTTCACTTGGATAGGGGGAGCCTCAGATCTGGCCAGCTGGTCAGAGAAATGCCTAAGTTGGAAGTCCCAATACTTTTCTGAGGCTTTAAGATCGAGGGGTCAGAATTTGCAATCACCAGCAACCCGCTATTCGAGGCTGTGCGATAGGCCCTGCACACCGTGATGAGACAGCATCGTTGAATGGCGAGTAATTTCCTGCCAATTTGTTGTTGTTAAAGATAACAAAAAACTGAAAAACTGAGGCAGTTGCCGCCCGATCTTCAAGAAGTACTACCATTCCGAAATTTCTCCAACCATTCAACTGTGTCAGTGCTCATCAAGATACCACATACTCATCTTGCATATTGCATAACTTTGTTTCATATAGACAACTTTTTGGTTTAACTTTCTCAACGATTAACATCAAAGAGAGACAACCATTATTTGAATTAACGACATTCAATTCAAACCTCGTGGACATCTTCTACTCCAGTTATTTATCACCTTGTGAACCACTGTAAACTCTCTCTCTATCGAGAACCGCGAAATGTTAGTTTAACGTCAACTATTATACCCACTATTGACAAATTCTGTAATGTATTGCCTATCGATTCGAATTAAATTGTTTTTACGTTAACGTAGTCTTTGCGTGAATCACTTCTGTTACGCTGTCTTCCACTCCATCCACCCGATTCGCCTGCATACATGACCGCTCTCGTCACCTACGTAATTATCCCTCTCGACCTCACGGAAGTTACACTGTTGTCAGACCTGTCAGAGAACAAAGAAGTGCTGACCTTCCGGTCACACAAACAATCTCGCGTAGGTAGAAACGAAAACTTGCACCACAAACGGTTTGCACAAAAACAGTTCCTTGAAAATGTACACTACATTTTTACGGTAGTTGTGTTGGCTTTTTACAGTCTCAAGTGATTTTTGTTTTGTTTGAATAAAAATACTTACAAGCCTCAAAATGTTTAAACAGCATATTGTACAGACTCAGAAGTTAAAACGCTACTGGTTTTTTCAGCTTCTTCTACAAAAATGTGTATAGAAAAAAATCTATGAGTAAAACGGTCTGCAAAGATGCTGCAAGATCCAAATTGAGTAACACAGTTATATATCATTGAATATGTATATGTTAATAATAAATGTTTTTTTTGTTTTTTAATTTATACACTTTTTTGAATTTTTTTTATTTATTTGCAGAAAATTATAGTAATATAAACAACGGCAAAATTTTGTTAATAATGTAGCTATGTAACATGACTTTGATTTTGGATATTTAACATATAAAAAAGTGAAGTTAAAAAAATTAGTACAAAACATGATTTCCTTACAGATTTGTTTATTAATAGAACCTTACAATTACATTAATTACTATTTTCAATTCAATAAAAAGTAAATAAACATGCGTTGTCCACGTTGTAAAAATTTATCATCAAATGAAATTACAATATAAGGTTTTACTTCTCATAATATGATTTTCTTTCACATTTGACTTCATATTTTAATATTAGCGTTAGAAGGATGAATATATCAGAGAAAAAACAACTGGAATAAAAATAAGTGCATGAAATGCAGTTAAAAATGCGATAAGGAATACAATTTTCACAAATGTAATTAAAGCGTACATATTTCTGTATACAAATAAAATTTCTAAAATGGTCGACACGGATCCTTGGCATATCGGATAGCCAATACGATACAGACTATCTTTTAATCTTTCATTAGAACTTTGATACAGTGAACAAGCGTAAGCGTAAGATATATGGGCTGGATAATTGACACAAAAACCGACACACAATATCAGACTCATCATAGATAAAATGTCCACGTTGACACCCCACAGTGACATATATCCTAAAGTTTCTACAATGGTGGATGATAAACATACTGCAACAAGAACAGCAGAAACAATGTTTGGTATGAAGATCAAAAAAAGAAACATAATAGAGAAGTTATCCAAAATAAATCGTTAATTGTACGTTCGATAATCAGTCCTTGTTCGTTTAAAGGAGACAATGCAGAATAAACAAGAACGGAAAAATCAAATTCTTCAGCAATTTTCCACAAATTCTTTCATATTTCTACTTCAGCTGCTGGACTTAACGTATCATTGACAAAAATAAAGAATCTGCTGCTCGAAATATCTGATCCATTATGGTTAAAAACGATATCATCAGAAAATAGTTTTGCTGATTTAAATTTCAGGAATACATTTCGAAGACCATACAAGAAATCTTCTTTGACGCTCATGTTGTAACCACGCAACGAATATTTTGCTATAGGGCGATTTTGGAATTGTTTGTAATAGTTTACCAAGATAATGTAAATCGTGAATCTGCAATGTATGGAAGACTTTTGAATTTCTTAAGAAGTTCATCTATTGATTTCTGTACATTTATATCTGAATAATCAAGTGTACTATTAATGACTATTTGATAAGGAAACGTGTAATGGCCAAAACTTTTATAGTATATTTTGAAACCCTTTGTTATTGGCGATTCTTCTGGATATAACGACGTAAAGTCGATGCCATGTTTTATTGTTAAAGTTCCCCATATTTCAAATGCTAAATTAGTAAAGTAAATAATAATAACAAATACCTTCATTGTATTCGAAGATAAAATTTTTCCTAAATTATCTCTAAAATATACCATCGTTGGTTCATCAGTAGGTGCTTCATTATGTTCAGAAATAACTTCAATATTTTCTGTAAATAAAAGTTATTCATGTGAAATAATACATACAACATTTTAATTATACAGAAAACTATTTGGCAATGACAACTATTTTACATTATTGGCAGTCCAACAAGACCTTAGAGCTACTGTTACATGATTCGGATGTTTGTCTAAACAGGTAATCGATGAAACGCTATGAAAACGTCTTAATAATGACAAAAATGAACATCGCTACGCTATAAAATTTAAATAACAATAAAAAATTTGAACTGTAATTAGGATCATAGTGATACATTTTTTATATTTCAAAATCATAATACGTCCCTCACCTGTGGAAAAAACCACTGAACTCTGGTATTTGGCGACGGGTTCGCCATAAACTGGCCACGTGAAGTCTATCGAGTGTTTTCACGTTAGGAACAAAAAATTTAGGTACAAATAAATTTAAAATTCTCAATAATATGAATTGATAGAATAGTAACTGATGAAAAATAATTCGAGTAAAATATGGCTTGTCTAAAATACAGATCATTTTCGTGCCAATACATAAAAATATCAAATTATATTTGAAAATATTGACTAAACATTAGCCTTTGGAGTTACATTAGAGTACAATGTATACTATGAAGTTACTATATTAAACATCATTATATACACATACTTTGTATCCATTACATTTTCGTATGTACTATATTTAACATGGTTACCTCTAGGAAAAAATACTTTTTCTGTTCTGAATAAGTCGGACTATAAAGTTTTACTGCACTTAAGTTTAAAAAACAACTCAATGAATATGGAGAATAGATAATTTTTTTACGGAACTATGTGTTTAAATATTGTTTTAATAATACTTTTCTCCTATTGTTAGAAACGTTTCAAAGTCCTTGCTTCTAGAATTACATGTGAATTTTTGAAGTGATTCAAAACGGCGATAACGAGTAAAACTTGTTGTCTGTTTGCACTCGAAATATGACATAGTACTTTTCTTCTCTTATGCTCTTAAATAAGAAAATTTCCTAGCTTTAACACCACTCATGTAGAATATGTTGCAAAGTTTCTTAATTCAGGAAGCTCTCAAATATAATGCAAAATGGACACTGTTACCCATATAAATACACAATAAGAATTTTTGAACAACTTTTCTATATATTTTAGCTTCGATAAGTTCATAACACGGTAAGAAATTAATTCATTTATACTTTATAATTTCACATGTTGACTTATATAAATACACCGTAGATAAACGTACTACAGTAGAATAATGAAATACAGTAATTATTAACACAATCTTCTTTACATTGAATAGAAATAAATAAATAAAAATTTAAGTTAATCGAATATGTTGTTTCATATCTTTAATTTCAAACTTTAATTGTTTTTGTAAGTTTTTTTATGTTCGGATTATGTTTTGAACTCGTTTCTTCTTAAAGCGAGTTCAACACAAGTAATCCGAACATAAAAAATCAATTGCATCATTATGGAGAATATTAGTGTGAAACTAAATACTGTGCCAATGTTCGTTAGATAAACAGCTAAAATCTCAAAATTATATATATATATACTAGCTGCAACAACCCGATTCGCTGGGTTTTTATTTGTATGCAACATACCTTTTTTATATATAAAAGACTGTTTTTCTAAGTAATCTAGAATCTAGCTGCAAGGACCCGCTTCGCTAAGCTTTTATTTGTCGGCAAAAAGTAACGATAGTTAAGATTAAGATAATTACATTATAGTCAATCTTACCCGTTTTCACAGAATGCAAGAATTAGGTCCCCCGTTTCCAGACTAATTAGAGACCTGGTCCCGATTCTATTTCTGAACATCTCCTGTTCACGTCCAGTCAAACGAACTATTTTCAACGTTTCTGAAACGTTTACAATCGTTCTATAATCGAACCAAT
>NW_019385512.1:136361-159021 GCF_000671375.1 Centruroides sculpturatus | reverse complement strand
TTATCTGATACAAAAAGGTAATCACTATACAGGTTGCAGAATAATAACAAAAGATTCTGACAAGAGGGATAGATGCCATCATTCCAATGCAATATGAAGAAAGATTAGTTAAAGACGTTAAAGTTATAGAAATTCCAGCTTCAGCGAATGTTTGTTCCATGCGTTCGGCTACTTCATGCTTAGAATTTGATATTCTCCAACACGCCATTAAGACGAAAGCATCATCTATTTCGGTCACTGCAACAGAGAAGAACATACAGAAATGAAGAAATTATAACGCAAGAAAATAATATAGAATAATGAATAATAACTTACCGAGAACTAAAAAAGGAATGGTGATGTTCCAAATTGAGCTTTGGATTCCGAGAACCGACATTAATCCAAAAGAAGTGACAACTGCTAGTGCAGCCGATACCACACTTGCCACACCCAGAATAGGCTTACTTTTCGCCCAATTGTTGCTCATATACGTTACAATGGTGAACACTGAAATAAACGCAACCAGAGCACCGATCATCGGTTTAATATTTTCAACTACTTGAAAACTTTGCTTGTCTATTGACCAATTATAATCAATGAAACAATTAACGTGTTTAAAATGATGATTACGTATACGGTCATAAACGGCTGTTCGCCATTTTTCTATGAAATTTAATTTATTCTTATCGCTTTCGTCGGTAAAATAAAGTAATCTCATAGCATTTGCTGTTTCAATCAAATCGTTTTCATCTTCGACTACGTCTCCAAAATTCAGAGAATTAATTTGATAATAGTAAGTCAATGGATCTACATCGAACGGATACCTCAATTTCTTTTTTCTCGACACTATATTATTAATTTCTGGTAAGATATCGACAATCGGATTTTCAAAGCACTTTTCCCCTACACGTCCACAAAGATCGGAATATCCAATTTCTTTTCAGTCTTCGCTGATTGTTATATTCTTAATTAATTTATCCGCCAGAATAATATCCAAAAGCACATCCTTTTCGAGCATATTTCCTCCTTGCTTTTTTACGAAAAACAAAAATAAGCAGTTTGGTATTGTTGTAAAACTCGTTAGATCAACAAATTTGGATGTGTTGAAAGGAAAGGTTTCATCAATGAATTTCTTTATATAAAAGACATTACCCGAATCTGCAATTATCAGTTTAGCTAAGCTCTCGACAGTATTTAAATACAATATAAAAACCGAGAAGGATGCTGTGACTAATACTGGAAAAATAATAAAGTAGTACGGATGAAATTCGATGAATCTTCCTAATTTTCGAAAACAGACTGATGTCCTTTCTCTTACGCAATTAATATCCATTATTGTATTACGATACCTGGCAATTGTAAAATTATTTTATTTGAAAAATTAGTAAAGTAGAAGTAAATTCTGATTAATTCCAACAACATACTGATTAAAATTCATTTATATAAAAAACGAAATCGTAATTGCCAAAATAATAAATTATACACAATGATTTACATGTATGCAGTTTCAGTGTTCTATCTGATGTAAGTAGACTTAGTCCACGGAGTGACAGATTTCTTTTTTACAAGTACTTTTAATCGCAATGTATATTTATTGAGAGATCTTGATAAACCTGTTTTTGTTGAATTCACTTCTAGTTGAAAGAAACTAACGTTGGTTTTTATAAAGTCACGTGCCTTTAATATCGCATTAATTAGCGGGGTTAGGTAGCTTTTGGCTGGAAAAAACACGTGTTTTCCGTTTTTTCTTGTGCGAAGTTTTTCCTTGGTTTTACTTTGTACAGTGTGGATTATTATACATTGTTGGATTCTACATGAAGTCAACTTTCGATTAGTTTTTTTTTCCGATTCCAGTTCTGAAAATTTGTTTTCAAGTTAGGTGCTCTGGAAGTTCCAGGTTTTCTGCCTCTACTTTCCGAGTTTTATTTGCAAGTAAGTAGTTGCATTTCATGGTGTGATAATCTGGATGCTATCTAACTTTATTTTAACATGAAATCCATCCTTATTAACTTATTTAATTTTTACTTAAAAGTTAACTTAAATTTTAACGTTTTTGAATAAAATTAATATAACCAAAAATGGTTATAAACTTCAACATCCTGAAAAACTGTTATGCCACTCAACAGTTTAGCAAGATTTTAGGATGTTTTGCTTCATTCCTCTACACCTAGTATCTGAAAATTTTGCACACCACCTGTGCAAATGACACAACCTTTCTAGGAATTATTGTTGTCAAATAATCGGTAATAAAAAGGCTGGTTTTCGAACACTCGAGGCAGTTCCTCCAGGACCTTGCCATAGAGAGGCAGTTCACGAAGAGAAGGAACATGCCATAGGACCGGCAGTTCCTCTATGATCTAGCCATATAAACATCTCCTCCAGATACTGGCCTAGCCCTAAAAGGAGGTAATATGATTATATTGTAAACTCTCTCTCTTATACTGATTATAGTTATAGAGTAGACCTATGTTTATATGTTGTTAATCTATTATTTGTCCTTGTTATTTTGGTCTTCTGTGATAAATTGTTGATTTTTATATTCCTGACTTTCGTAGTAGAGTGCTTATTCCTTATGCACAACCCACACAGAAACTTACCAGTCGAGTTATGAAAAATTAAGCCATCCAGTGACAAGGTGAGCAGGTCTAACAGATCTGACGATTAGAGGGCCTTGACCCTCGTCCGTATTCTCACAATAGTTTTCGATTATCATTTTTATCCCGTATTGTAGTTAATTAATATATATATATATATATATTGATTTCTGAATGCTTTATTTTCTTACGAGTTAAAATGTAAAATGTTTTTATGAAATATTGTCTCCAATGACTAAGACTGCAATTGTATATATAGCTTGCATATTAATATGTAAGTTCGTGAAATCTCGAAAATAGCCAGGAAAATATTACAATTTAGCAAATAATTCTTTATATTTTTTCGAAAACTTTATGTGATTATTTCTGCAAACTCCATAGGAAAATTTTTATGAAATATTTTTGTTAATTTCATATTAAATGATTTTCCTTTGTTTTCATTATCTTACCCGTTACGAATCGTTTCCAATTAGAATTTTTCCCAACGTCACTTTGATTTGAAAAATATAATTATTGTTAATTATAAAAATATCATTTTGTATTTGTTGTTCAACGAAATTTATTGATACAATAGACACGAAACCGATTATTTATGTTATGTATCTTAATGCCATTTAAAAGTAGTTGTTTTTCATATACGAGTAACATTTTATTTATTTTACTGTGAATATAATACATAGAAAAAATCGTTACAGTTCACGTATTAACATAATCGTGATTGTATTTGCAGCTATTTGAAACGTAGTAAGAACAGGAACCACAAATAGAAATTTTGTATGTTAGTTTTCTGTGAATTCAAATATGCTATTAGTGTTTATATTAAATTTAAATTTAAAAAAATTTTGCAACGAGTTGCTTAATTGACCTTCTAGTAGCGATATCTAATATTATAATATATTTTTAAAACCTTTTATATCATTTTAATCATAAATTGGCAAAAAAGACTAATTTTTATAGTAAAAAAGGCTTTTATAGACATTGTATACACCAATAATAAATAAAATCGTAATAAAGTTTAACTATAATAGAGATACACACTACCTACTTTATTTCTGTACCTGTTGACCTTTCCTCACCAGAATTTAATAATATAAATCCTCTAATAAGAAAACTGTTTGTAAAATAACAATTTTTCAACAAAAACACTGGAGTTAATTTAATTAACCTTTAGTTCATCGCCCGAGTTACCTCGGTCAGGTTACATAGCGTTATAGAAAACTCGGTCCTTTCGTTCCCGCAATTTGTTTTTTTTTTTTGAAATTTTGGAATGTTTTTTAAGTCTCCAAATTTTTTCAAAAATTTTTACCCGCGCGAAAAATATTTATCGCGATTTTAATTTACCTTTAATGACGCACAATTAACGCTTAATTGTATTTTAATGGGATTTTGATATCAAATTTCATTTATTGTTCTAAAGTTGCAGTGCACGGATTTTACTTCGGTAAAGTTATTTAAAGCTACTTTCTGATATCAAAAACGACCTCCAATAGTTTAATGTTCTTAATTAATAGATTTTATTATATATACGTTTAATTAAGTCGGGGGACCGAAATCGCAATAAAAATTTTAATTTTTAAAAAATATTTAAAAATATACGGCCAGCTAGTAATCATCCTACTTTAAACCCTTGTCCTACCGAGACGTCTACGAGAAAGTCCCGGGAAATCCAACTCCAGATGTTTTCAAGGTCATCCAGCTGTGTAAACAATGACTCATCAGTGTCAAATTTCACAGACAGAGGAGACAAAGGAAAATAACATTTGAAGATTTTTTATTTAAATTAACGCATTTCTTTCGTTTTTTTTCAGTTTTAAGTATTTTTTATGTTTAATTACATTAATATAAAAATTGTTGGAAACTAAAGCGATTAAGATATGTTGAGAAAATATAAATCATAGTTATCATAAATCATATATCAAACTTAGTAAAAAATTATATTAATAAATATAATTAGAATTTAATGAACATGTTTTCGAACAATTCCTAGCTCTGTCGACTGTAAATACAGTGGGTGATCTGTTAACGAACATAATCTGTTCCAATGCTTCGTTTGCTATCTCAATTGTTTGTTAACCTATTATCAATTTACCATATGGTTGTATATGTATCAAACACCCATAATGTGACCATATGGTTATCATGTGGTTATATTATGGTTACATTATGAATGTTTAATTATTTCGTTTTGGAGATCCCAAAATATAAAAAATATACACTTAGTACGTTTATTTATATGTAATAGTATATACATGTTACTGGCTAAACCTGATTTGAAGCATAACTAGTTCGTCCTATGCATGTTAGAATATACTAGTTTAGCCTAGGATAATCTAGTTTGGCCTAAATACTTTAGGCCAAACTAGGCAGAACTGATTTATGTACTACAAATAGCTGCCAGTGTAGAATAAATGATTTTGTGTAATTCGAACTGCCCCCAGAGTACACCCGGTGGCTAAAGTGTACCTAGGTAACCCCAATGGCAGTGCTTCGGTTAGGTTGGTTTGGTTAGGTTAACTACATTTTTAGTAGACGTCTATTTCATTTTCTTTTGTTCAAGAACTACCGTGAATCAATAACTAGTGACGTGAAACAATGGGCGATCTGCCAGCGACTCTTCTTCGGAAGGAGTACGTTGGTAGAAAGAACAGTCTGAAGTGCTGTCATTGGGGTTACCTAGGTACAGTTCAACCCCACCCTGTAAAAATAAATAAAAGATTAAATGTTTTATATGTTACACTAAGAAACACAAACAAGTTTATTTTTAATTTTAGTTTGACTTTAAAAGTTATTTATATTATTTCGTTTGAATTTTTTAAAATATTTTCGAAAGTGAATTATTTTTAAAAGTGCATGGCTTAATAAAAAAAATACAAACTGATAAGTACTGATTAGCTTATTTTTATTTTATAATTTTGTACAAGTGTTGTGTCACTTCTAATCAATACTGTTTTTTATAATTAAGTAGACTATGTTTGAATAAATTGTTTTTTAATTTTATTTTAACTATTAATATACTTAAATCAGGCCTGGCCAACCGCATGCGGCCCATTAATTAAATTGTGTGACCCGCTAAGCGATATTATATATGTATTAAAACTTTCGTTTTCTATTTTGTGTATACCAAAACAATAAAATAAATGAAAATTTGCATGTGTCATTTATATAATGTACGAGTGCGAGTATGAACTCTTCGTATAACAATGAAATCTTATTCATTTTATGTTTTACTATTTTAAAAGCATGTTTGCCTAAATTGTGGCCAATTGTAATGTTACGCATGACCAAAGTGGGCCAGGAAACAATTTGTTTGGCCAGGCGTGACTTAAGAAATCATTCTAAATTAGTATGCCTAAGACAAAGTAGTTTGGCCGGTAACATATACATAGTTTTGCATTTTAATTGGTTATGTTTTTCTGTTCGTGGGGAGTAAAAATCTGTCTAATGTCAATTGCTTTCCTCTATTCTTCAAGACATTTAAGAAGTAATTAACAGCATTGTAATGTAGAGATCCCCAAGCCAATACATTTAATCCTGGTTTTGATGATATTATAAAATTTTGTTCTAATATTTCACTTTATTACAAGATTTTTAATAGCAGATATCGGCATTAATCTTTCTTTTTCGAAAGAGAACATATCTCAATGAGTTTCGAGGTGTTCTTTTTTCCAGAGTTCTTGGCATTCTTTTGTCGTCAGATCCGTTTCAGGTTCCGATATGAGCTCTTCGATGTCCTTTATTTCTAAGATGCGATTTTTGTTACTCCTTTAGCTGCTTGAGTCTTTTTGATTATACAGTATTTTTCTTAAATAAGATTCAACTTCGCCCTACTGTAGAACAATTCGAGGCTTACTGCCTAGCAATATC
Organism: Centruroides sculpturatus; assembly: GCF_000671375.1. Classification (NCBI taxonomy): domain Eukaryota; kingdom Metazoa; phylum Arthropoda; class Arachnida; order Scorpiones; family Buthidae; genus Centruroides; species Centruroides sculpturatus. The sequence continues at coordinate 152,584 of NW_019385512.1, read as the reverse complement.
AGACATTTGCTCACTCTTTCTACCTTTGCAATTATTCTAACCTTTCGAAAATAAAAACCGACACAAAACTTAACTAGTGACGTTCGACAGTCTCGCGAATACTATAAAAAATTCTTTTAGTCATAAAAATAAAAAACTGGAATTACAAGGGAGAGTTTCAATGTTTGAATGAATACTATCTGAGCAGTATATACCGGGTTGAGCGTCGATGTCGACGTCTCCCGCGCACGGAAAAGTTTCAAATTGTTGCCCAAAGACAAATGAAAACAAATCGGTATTCATTATTTATGTCGCTTCTTCTTGTGTTTGTTCTGTGAGGTATTCAATATCCACACATAAAAACCTTTCGTGCAAGTGTTCGTTATTCGATTTGTTTGTAACCCGAACTGTTTGTTAACGTATCATCCACTGTGACAGAGTGAATAATTTTTTTATTTCCTGTGTTCTAAAACTATAATATTAAGTTAATAACCCAATTTTAGTTAATTATAAATTAACAAAGATTATTGCGTGTCAGAGTTTTAGTTACTTTTTTGTATATTATTTCGATTGCTAAGCCGAATACCGACAACAGATATCCAATTACCATAAATAACAGAGGACTTTTAATATCTTCGACTGATAACGGTTGAAATTCAGATTCTTCATGAAAATCTTCATGTTCTATCGGTAACAATTTCTCAACAATTCCTGCTTCGAACAAGCGACTTACTCTAAAAATAAATCTGTACTTATACAAAGATGAATGTGAATTGTATTATATAATTCTAAATTTGTCTTACGTTTTTCTTATGTCCTTCTTAAAGGGAAAATTTCTTCGGATTGGATAAGCAGCGATGAAAGTATATAGAGAATCTGTAGACATTATATATTTATTCTTTTCTAATTTATTGATTTGCTGATTTATCTGATATTGAGACGATATGTATGCAAATCGTCCATTCTGCAATTTCTTTATCGCTTGTGGAACAGTCATCAAGTTATTATTGGACAAAATGTTTTTTTTTAAAACTTTGATATTTTCTGACTTTGATTCCTAGAATAAAAATACTATGTTTAATATTGAAAAATTCTAAAGTAGATTTTTTGAAGTTTTAGAAAATACTTACTAACATATATTTCCAGGAAGCAATTCCATCATAGGTTCCGCATGAATACTCACCATTGCGAACGAAGATAGCGAGTTCTTCAAAATCTCTTGGATAAGACTCAGTTAAAGGACACGTCATAAAAGACATTAACGCTCCGCTGTAACCAGATATCAAGACAACAATCGATAACCACCAAATTCCTATCATTATTCTGGATGATAGACCTTTTAACTTTTTTATGCTAAATCCTAATTGACATTAAAATAAATGAAACTAATAAACTACAAAATGTAAAAAAAAGTAATAAATTTTACCTTGACCCAATAATGTGCAAAATAAGTTCCAAAAGATCTGACGACGTGTCCAACAGTCTTCACCGATAAAGTCTATTTGAAGAATTGAATGCAGGAACAGTCCAAATATAAATGTAGTTGAAAATACAGCAATCCATATCTAATTACATAACAAATTCAATTTTAACTCTTACATAATATGAATTAACACGTGTTATAATGACTTACTTCTAACGTAAAAGGCTTCGTTATGGAATTCCAATCAGAAAGTTTATCTGGAGCTTTTATGACAAAAATTACTGGTTGAAATGTAAATGCAGGCGTAAACTGCATCGCAGAAAAGCGATCGTAACTTATAGCTAATGGTACGAAAGACACATCTGCTTCCTAAATTTACAAAATATATTATGAAAAACAAACTTTTAGTAAATTTAATACCAAATTTTAATATATCTTACAATATTGTTTAGAGCAATGGTGATTAACCAGTGTCTCGGGAAAAAAATATTTTTAAAGTTTTTATTCAATATATTTCTATTGGTATACTCGTAGGCAATTTTATTCTATTCTATTTTATTTTAGATTGTTTCATTCAAAATGATTCAGCTTTATTGAATACATTAAAGTTTATTAGTTTATTTTTTCTTTGTTTTCTGAGAATAGAAAACATAAAGTTGCTTATGAATTTTTGAGTGTATTTATGCTAATGCTTAGTGTAATAAAAAATAAATTAATTAATAATAATTTTTTAAGAAATATTGTAATATATTAGCAATATGTTGATATGTGATTTACACATAATCTAGTAATTATTATATATACAAACTGAAAGATTTATTTAAAAAACTATAATAATACTTTATCGATAAACGGGAAAATTCTACGACTTAATGTTTATTACAGTAATTTATTATTTTATTCTAATAAATACATAATTCAATAAACGAAGTACTTGGTTATAAAAAGACGAAATATTTAGATGTTTTTTCGTAAAAGTCACCATATAATATTTGTGCAATTATTACAGTAGTTTACACTTTTTTTACTTGTATTTAGAACACTTATTGAAGAATTAGACACCTTCTATAATTCAAAAATGTTACAATTTTTCTGATTACTCAGGATTTATTTCTTCATAATTTGAAGTTTGGACTATTTACAAAAAGTCAAAATTAACTTTTGAATCCATCTTTATCTATATTACACTGCTTTAGTAACAGTCACAAAAACAGTAGAAGTAACAGTCACAAAAAATTTTCTGCTTTGAAGAACTCTTCTTAAAACACGGGTAAAAATTGGTAAAAAATCCCAATGGTTAAAAAAGATCAAGTGTCAGCCTTTCTCTGTAGGTTTCTGACACTTTTACAATTAAAAACACAAAGAAATTTTTCACACTATCATTTTTATCCATTCTTTTAAACTGCTTCTGGCCCTCTAGTGGTAGATACGAGTATCTACGAGTTTTTTAAACAAAACATTAACATTTTCTGCCTCATGGAACACTCTATGAGGCTGAAAACGTTAGCGGCTGAGCGGTCTTAGAATCCTGAACACTGGGTTCGCGCCTCGCTTGGACGGGCTTGCCACATGGAGTTTTCCGGGTTTTCTCCACGTTTGAAACGCGTAAATAGGGGCCTGTTTTTCTTAAAAGACCTCCCTGAAGGCATCCCCCTAGGCAGAACACCTAAGTGTTGCGTTGCCATAAATCAACAAACAAACAGTTAAATAAATGTTTCTCAGTGATAGAAGGTGTTTAATTAATTATTTTAGTGTTTCATTATGTGTTTCAAGAACGCTGAGTTTGATATTTATTTATTCTTATATTTAGATTTTACTTACGTAATTTGCAACTTGTCCTGTAATTCCGATCCATGTACCATTTTGATTTATATATCCTAAATGATCAAGAATCGGATGCACTACAAAATAACTAATTAAATTTCATAATTAGATATATATACTTAATATTCTTCAGTTTAAGAAACAATAAGAAAATTTTCAACAAACTTTTCAATATATATTTTTCAAGGATATCTATATTATTAATTAATAGTTAAACAGTGAAAGAAAGCGTTAAAAATGAAAGAGTAAAATTTCGACAAGGCAGACAGCAAAGCAGAACAAAATGAAAAAAATATAGATTAGCACATGTCACACACAAATGACATATAACAAAAATAATTTACGAAATCAGAAATATAGTATTAAATATAATGAAACAATTATATACCAGAAGAAATAAAAATTCGTTTTTCCACATCGAACGAAATTATTTTCAGATTCTAGGTGTTTTATATTGTTAGATAATAAATATATTGAGAAATCAGGACATAGGAAACAGTATTATTGATGCGTTATGGCAATTTGACTGTTATGGATTGGTTGAATAAAGTCTGTGAGATGCCACAGATAAAAAACCGTTGACTGTCATAAAGCAATTGATGAATGGTTCAATTATAAATTGCCAACAATGTAAGTATTCAAAGTAATCAGAGATCAGAACTCACTTGAAGTTTTTAAACTTTTGTGCTGAAAATTTTTCTAAAATCTCGAAATTTTTGTAGCGAAACTATGAAACAATATTGTATGGGGAATCTTCCTAATTTTCGAACCATCTCAGAACGAATTCGTGTTGCACAAATGTTGTCTTTTACGAAAATTACTGAAATTTTAGTAAACTGGCAATGATCGTGAAAATAAATCAGATTTTTACGTTTTTTTAGACTGTTTAATAGCATTAGAATTTCATTTATAAATTTTTGTCACAGCATAATACAAAAACCATCAAAATACTTAATTTTCATTTGGTATAACTAAATTCGTTTACACATTTTCTTCAGAAACTACTGAACGTTTTATAAAATATATTTGTATTTATTTTATAAAACATTAAATTTCCTTTCATTGATTTCAGATATTATATTATATTAATTTATTTCGATCAAAACTTTAATACGTTTATATTCGAAAGCAATTTATTGCATTTTTTCTTATATTCTTTATGACAGTTCACTTTCTACCATAGGTATTAACTAATTTTTGTATTCATTCTGAACTCCTACTTCCCGTAGATGTGCTTTTGAATATTTATCTGAAGGCTATGTGATGTTTTTTTCTGTCGAATGCAACATTCATGCGTTCATTTACTTGTTTAGTTTATGTAATTTCTTTTACGTTACACTTTTATTTTTACAAGTAATTTATGATCGATTGGCATCTCTCATGTTCAGTGTTCTCTATATACTCACAATTGAAATACCCAAAGCATTCAGCCAGAATTGGTTAATTACCTTTTACCTTTTAGCCTTTATTCCTTTCTGTCGAATTATTATCTTTTGAGACACAACTCTAGCTTTATTTTGTATTTATTTGGCTTATCAAAATATGGCTACTTTGTGCCAAATTTTGCTACTGTTATTTTAGTTTGCCTAAATGTATCATTTGGGAAATTGGTTACATTTTGGGCTACATAATATAAATATATATATATTATATATCATTATATATAAATATATTACTTAAATAAAAATACATTTTAAAATGGTGTTTTGTCGTTTTTTTATTAATGACAGACCCAAGTAAAAACAAAAATACTTGTGTTTTTCAAATAAATTTTTTCTCGCTTTTAAAATAATTGAATTTATCCATTTCTAAGTATAAATTGGAAGTGTCTGTAGTTATGATAAAAAATACCAAATATTTATTTGTATATAATAATTAAAAGTTTAATTACACAAAACATTGAACCCAGTCTGTCCGAGTGTAAGTAAACGAGCAAAAAGGAGCAAGAGTTGATAAATATTTATTCGCGAATAAGAGAATTAAATAATGATTTACATTTCTTTGCTTTCAAAATAAAGACAACAGATAAGAAAATCTGTTTCACTTTAAAAGCTATTTACAAAGTTAAGTAAAACAAGTTTTGTATGAAGTAAATTTAGAAATGATATATACAAATTATAAAAATAAGCTGTAAATTTTAAAGAGTTGAGTATTGTGAGCAGATATAATAGTTTTTTTTATTAAGATTGCCTTAAGATTTCAACTTACCTAAATTTTAATTTATCGTGGATAACTTTAAAAAGCGGAAAAAACGTTCCACCCGTTATTTGTGTTTCGGCTTCGTTATACGACATAAATAATGGTTTCTGAAAAACAAACGTAAAGGTATCATATATTCTTTCGTTTATTTATTATTTTTTATTGATTATTATGTATAGTAAATGTATTTACCCGTACACCTGCAACTCTCCAAACGTACGAATGGTTGGATACTCCTATTTAAAGTGTTTATTACAGATTACTTTTTAGTAATGAATTTCTAATTGTAGAATTTCGCTGCATTTATAAACTTCAGCAAAACTGACAACAAATGACTAAGAATTTTTGGAAATTTATTTCACACCACAATAGCTTATAAAAACATATTAAAACCAAATTAAATTTATCACCATTAATAATGTTTATTTTTACATTACGTCTACTTTTATTTTTCTTTGTAAACACTAAATGTGTTCAAATTTAGTTCTGATTTTTACTTTGAGATGCTATTCTTTGAGTTTTTCTTTAAAGCTAATCCATAAATTATAAAAAAATAACATATTTTTAGATCTATATTTCATATTTAGTAATAGTTTGGAATATTGTTTTTACAAGTTTAATGAAGATAAAGCTTAGATATTTTCATTTCTGTATGTCGATAGAGACATACAAAAACAAACAATTTTCTGTTGCTGTTTATCAGGAATTTTTTATATTCGCGGTAACAGATTCGCTACAACATAATAAAAATACATTTATTTAGCGTTAGAACCGAAAAAAACATCCGTGAAATGCGATTTTATATATATTACCCGTTATTCAGATCAGTTTTTACAGTAAAACACAGTGGATATTTCGATTAAATGGGATCTTTAAGAAAAAATAATCGCGATGAAACGAACTTTTTTATTACGGACAATATACTTTTGTTTTATTGAGCATTTACTATACTTATATTATTAGTATTACTATAATAAATGCAGACAAATAAATTTAATATGAGTGAATCGGTAAATTTTTCTAATACCATTTACAATTACAATTCATAATTGCATACTCTACAATATGTCAGGTTGAGCCTTTTAAACTATTTTTAATAAATTTATATTTATATGAATTATTTGGGAGGATTTTATTGTCAATCGAAAACAGAATTGATTTCGTATTTTAAAATGCTTTCTCATAATCTATTACATCGTAGAAACAGTTACATCTTTTGTAAAAAACTGTAAATGTTATTTCTGAACAAATGCAATTAATCGATTGGTATAATTTATGGTCTTATACTACTACAATGTAAAAGGAAAAATGCGAAAAATAATCTTCGGTTATGTCTTCGTTGTTCTGTCTCAAAAGTAATGTATGAAGATTATTAAATTGTAATTTTACATTTTTGAATTTCAATAAAAATATTTACCTTTGAAAATATTTAATGTAAAAAATGGAAAAGTTTACAATATATCAATTGCAATTATACAGTCGACCCCTATAACACTGTTGATTTTTACGTTTTATATGAATTCCATGTTGTACGAGTAACTTAGATTTTACAAATACGCGAGCCGTTCACAGCCCGGCACACATATTTGTAAAATCTAAGTGACTCGTACAACATGGAATTCATATAAAACGAAAAAATAAACCGTGTTATAGGGGTGGACTTCTTTTTTCATATTTTCGTCTTTTTCGTTTTATAAAATTCAATAAAGTGCGATAACTTTCCGTATTTTTTAAAAATGTTGAAATATTCTTTACCTGTTTGATGTTATTATATTTTATAGAGGAACAACATTGAAAATAACTGATGTCTAAAGCTTACGGTTTAATTATCACGAAAATTATTATGAAAATCAGATATGTTTAAAATTTGATTTTACTTTTAATAAATTTGTAAAGTTATTGGTTTCAAATAATTATTAAAAGTTCACCTGTTTTTGAGAGAAACCAACAAGGGAATGGAAATTTTCTTTGTGTTAGAAGGAGGTAAGATCACTCTCTTCGAAAGTAGTCACAAAATGTTTGATTTTGACACGTCTCTCTGCGAAAACCGCCTGACATTCGTTACGCATTGGAAATTTGGAGGAATATTTCGAATAAAAGTAATAGGTCACAACAAAAAGAGCCCTCACTGATTTATCAAATCTTTTCGTCCTTGAAACACTACTTTCCATCTTATTTACCCTTTAAAGTAAAAAGATCTACGTTCTAAATTTTGTGGTTTCAAGAAAATCACTATCCTGATAAACGATAGAAGTTAATATTACTTCATAAATCACAGGTAATATCACTTAAATATTTGAACTATTTNAAAATTATTTAATTTGACTTGTGTTTGAGAGAAATACACTAAAAAGGAAATGGAAACTTTCTTTCTGTTTTTCACTGGAAAAGTCAAAATCGTGAGTGTAAGCACAAATAAATTTACATTAGTTTATGTCAAAACTATTCTATAGACAGATTTTCAGATGTTTATACATTTTTATTTTGAATATGAAACAATGTTTTGTTGGAGTCTCTGTTCTCTCAATAGCTTATACACCATTAAATTAAAATTGAATACAATATAAGATTAGGTTCAAATTTTATTGTCACGTTAATTTGCAACTGTTTAAACTTGAAAACGAAAAAGAAAACTACAAACTTATTTATTTTTTATAAAAACAAGTTTTCAACCTTCCATAATTATTACAACACACTTAAACAAATAGAAACATTTAGAAACCGACAATATTTACAATATATGTTGCAATATTTAAACAAAATGAATATATGTTTAATTAAATATAACTCATCATACTCACTCTCGTTTGAAAAAATATCATCAAAACACGAAGAAAACGAAACAAACAGAAAAATGACTTTCACTTTTGCAAAGTTCATTTCAAATCACTACCAGTTTACCTGTTTGGTACGTAAATGTTATATACAATAGCCATTGTTTACACATTGTTGTTATGGAAATGAAGGATAATATGTTTTACTCTCATGAGAATTTCTTCCTACTGAAACACGATATGAACAATGTAGTAAGAACTACTCGATGAATTTTTTTTTGAGGTTAACGGTATTGGACCTTACTTCCGGATCTGTTCTATGCAAGTGCCAAACAAAAGTTATTTTAATTCCTGACAAACGCAAGCACTACGCTACAGGCTTCGTATCCAGTTTCTATATTGTAAAAATCATAATAACATGCTCTAATTTTTATGCGTGCATCGTGGTTAGAATTTAATTTATAAATAAATCTATACTTTTTAATTTTCGCAGAATTATTTTTGTGTGAATTGGTGTTTTATAGGTTACTGTTCTGATTTTTTTATAGTATTAAGAAAAAAAATGATAATCAAAAAAGTGGGAAATTTTTTATAGAAGTGTTATTAGTTTAATTCTACGTAATTCGCGCAATGACAGATTTATGTTATATTGAAAATAATGTTAACTCTAAAAATCAAAGATTATTTGATGAAGTTGTCTACACTGTAAGCATTATAGAAGTTAACAAAAACTCCCCTTGCAGAAATATTTTTTTATTGTAGAAAAATTAAGAAACTTTTACTTAGGTACATGCTAAATAAATGCAAACTTCAAAACATAAACTTAATATACTTAAAACTGTTCTGAACAACAGATAACACACAGTTAGCAAAAAGTATTGAGATTTTCTTTTACTGCCATTTAAAAGTAATTACGTTATTTTAAAAGATCTTATTGCTATTTATTACAATTATTTTTCTATAATTTTTTCTTAAAACGACGTTTTGATATTCTCAGTATCTTTTCGAGTTAAGAGCTTATAAATGTCAGAAAATACAATTCCCTATTTTTTAAAAAGATTGCATTTTCGATTTCTAAACAACAAAGTTCGCAAGAAATAAATTATAATTTTATAATAGAATTTTCCTGAAGTATTAATTTGTAATTACACAAACATTCGATTCTATTACAATTTTATTCATATGAAAATACGTTGCATTTTTTGATAGTTTGCAGGTAATAAGCTGCGTTATACTCAAACGATTAATGTATGTTTTTAACTTGCTTTTACGTAATAAATTCCAGAATATAAAAGAAACAAAAATTTATAATATAGTGGAAACATTTTAAATAAAAAGAAAAAAATTAGCAAAATGAAAAAAAAGTTTCAAAATTAAGACAGTTGTGAAAAAGCGATTTTTCGCATTTATTTTTTCTCTGAACTAAACAGGAAACTGTCAGAAACTTTTCATAACATATCGAAGCAATTGTTGCTGATGAGAGTACACATAGATTACAACGCTATTACAAATATACCAATTGCAATTATTACAATTGTATTTAATAAATTCAAGTAACGATTTTATTTCCACTTTTTAAAAAAGATGTTAAAATTTTTATGCTAAAATAATATGTTAGAAATAATCTTCTATAAAGTTTAAAAATCGTAACGTTGCAGCTTGAAAAAATTTCATGCGCAATAACTTTTTCGATTTATAATAAAATGCTATTTACTTTATTTCAATCTGACGATTGTAAAGTTGCAAGTATATAAATATTCTTAAAAATAAAATGCATATTTTAATTATGAACATTTATGATAAAAATTGTATCGTTTTAATAAATATGTAAATGTATAAATACAATAATTCCAAGATTTTTTTTTGTATATTTTATGAACAAAATGAAAGTCAACAGGGTATAAGGTAAAAAAATAAGAGAGTTAAATTGAAGAACTGTTTACATAAATTAAGTGTATTTATTAATTGAAATATTTAACAATATGTTGAAAAATATTACAGTTGTTATGGTTACACCATTATTAAATTTGATTAATTTCCTCTGCAGTGTACAAACGAGATCGATATTGTCGGTTACGTGACACTTTTGCAGTCGATAAATTAATTAAACTTTTCAGTTTATATTTTTCTTCTAGTAATAATTATAAATCGGTGATAAACAGAATTCTAATTTACAATCACGACAAAATATATAAAGCAGAAAAATATATGTGATTTTATAATTTATTTAACGATTACGTATATAAATACATTACTACAGACAATATATACAGATATATTCCAAAACTTTCCAAAATTAAGTTTAAAATATTATAATTAAGATCCAGTATATTTCATAACAGCTCCAGACTTAACATAGAATTGTGGATTAAAAATGACAAAAATTCAACTCGAATTATTTAAAGGTATTAATATGTATTTTTTCATCAAACGCAGTATCCGAGGTGGAATCAGTCTAACTTTATGGTATTTGCTAAAGCGAATAACCCTCTAATCCCAAAAACCTACAATAAAAATCAATGTCATAACTATATTATTTGGATGGATGCTAATAATCTCTATGGATTTGTGATGAGTTCTTATCTACCTGTAAATAATTTCAGATGGTGATCTGAGGACGAGGTAAGTGCTTTAGACAATAGTAATATTCCTGATAGGAATAATATAAGTTATATTTTAGAGGTTGATTTAAATTATCTACCAAATGTTCATGAACGCCATAATGAGCTGCTATTAGCTCTTGATCATGCAAATATTCCATTTGATTTATTATCAAATTATCAAAAATCGGTATTAACTAAATTAAATTTAAAATATAAAAATAATAATAAGAAGAAATTAATTCTGACTTTGTCTTATAAACAAAATTATGTAATTTGTTACAGAAATTTAAAATTTTATTCAGAAAAAGGTTTAATATTAACTAAAATTCATCGAGTGCTTGCATTTAACCAAGAGCCCTAGCTTAAAAATTACGTAGGTTTTAATTAAAAAACCGTCAGAAGTCAATGAATGATTTTCATAAATTTTTTTCGAACTGATGAATAACTTCTTCTTTGGTAAAACGTGTTAGAATGAATGCAAATGTTTAAATTTATAAACAGCTATGACTAAAAGTCAATGTCGAAAATATTTATTTTAGTCATCTCTCGAAAATATCCAAATTATTAATGATAATCTCACGATTTTTAAAATGAAAAAAACTAACTTATGTTTGGATAAACCTATTTATATAGGTTTTTGTGTATTAGAATTAAGTAAATTGCATATGTATCAAACATTTTATAAAATATTTATAAATAAATATGCAAAAAATGTGAATTTATTATATACAGATACTGATTCGCTAATGCTTCAAATTTATACGAATAATTCATATAATGACTTTAAATCATTTCCAGATATTTTTGATTTCAGCAACTACCCTAACACACATGAATTATTTGATGTAACAAATAAAAATAAGCTAGAATATTTTAAAGACCAGACAGCATTTAAACTTAGAATAGAATTAGAACCGAAAATATATTCGTACGTTTCCAATAATCAAAATAAAAAAATGACTAAAGGAATTAAAGAATTTCTTTATAAAACCTTTAACCACAAGAAATATAAAAAAGTTATATTTAATACCGAACTATTGAGACATCAGCAGTACGGTATTAAAAGAAAACACCATGTTGTAACAACATATCTTCAAATAAAATATCTCTCTCACCATTTTATGACAAAAAATTTATTTCTGATAATGGTATAGATGTGATATCGTTCGGACATTATAATTTTTATATTTAAATTCTTTCAGATTCTCTGATATCATCTTCCCCCCAATACAGTTACATATTATTGTACAAGAGGAAAGGAAATTCAAAAAGTTCTTTAATACATGGTGTTTCGAGTAAAACTTATCGTTGTTTAAAGCAAGCTGTAAATAAAGCTGGATTATTTAAATTACCCGAGAATAAGAAATACTTTTTTAATTTTTTTGGTTGTCTAACCAGATAACGATGGTGTTAAGTAACAAAAATTTCATAAAATGCGATTGTTCTAACTGTAATTGTACATTTTAAAAATGTTGTAACCAAATACCATGTTTATTTATATATATAAAATTAAAACTATATCCTAATACCGAGTTCTTTTTATAGAATTCAAACACATTACATCATTTGAGTGGGAAAAATTTTTCTAGTTTACCGATAGGTGAAAATAATACCAGACGTTTTAAAAACTATATTAAATGGGAGATTATAAGCCAAAAACTGATTTAAGCTAAGTCCTCATTTTCAAATTCGCAGATAATTTAAACTGGGAATTAATATGGAAAAATTATATATTTACTACTATATTTATCGAAAATCATATTAAACACGCGAAATAGAGTGTAATTTCAAAACATCAAATATTAGACGAATAATTCATGAATAAGTTTTTGAACTATCTTAATTGGGATAAAATAGCAAAATTTCAACTTTTCTCAGATAATTTCATCTAGAAATATATTGATAAATTGAATATGAAAATAGTTTTAAAATACAGTATCAACACTTAAAAACAGATAATCTGTGGGAATTACAAGATTTTCTCCACTGGGATTTGGTTTCTCGTTATCAAATACTGAAGGAAGATTTTATTCAGGATTTCAAATACCATTTTTTCTGGTGTTATATTAACAAATATCAGAAACTAGATCAGAAATATATCGCTAAAAATTCTCACAGTTTGCTAGTTTATATACTTCAGGATATTAGTAACATCATTGATGATATAATGGAAAACTTAAATAAATTTGATGAAGAAAAAGAAAATTAAAATCTGTAACATATCGATTTTAAAGAAATAAAAAATAGTTAAAAAAGTCAATTGTTTTTTAAATGTAAAAATTAATTGTATTATCTACAAATCAGAAATATATCGCAATATTTCTAATATCATTGATAAAGAATAAAAAACTTACGTTTCGTTTTTAAAAAAAGGTCCTTGTGTGAGGAGATGTTGGTATGAATAAAAAATTATTTGAGAGATGCCGTCCACACAACTTATTTTGAGGAAACTGCTTTGGGTAGTAATTAACAAAAATAGATTTAAAAAATGCGGGACCGCTTTGAGGGTATCAATTTAGGTGTCAGTTAAATAGATTTTAAAAAATGCAGTCCACTTTGAGTATTTGACAGAGGTGTCGATAATAATTAAAGAATGCGGTCCAATAATTCGTTAAAAAATATATTACCACAGTTTGCTTGTCTATATTCGCGATATCAATTATATTTTCTTTAAAACTAAGAACCAATCATATTTTTCTTTAAGAACCAATTGTTTTTTAAACTCCAATTATATATTATCTACAGATTAAATAAAACTCACATTGTTGAACCCACATGTTATCCGCCATTACCATTGAACAAAGAGTATAACGTGGAGTCGATAAGACTTAGTTCAGGGTACAGAGCGTATAGCAGAGGGCGCGATTTTGAAATTCAAATATTTTAAAGTTGTATTATCGTTTTAATTCGATTTGTATTATTACTTCATATTAAATTCTTATACAAACTTAATATAATCTATACTGTATCGGTCTTTATTTCGATATAATTCAATTTGCATTATTACTTTATGATATCTCTCGTTAACATTATTATATTAAATTTATATACTAAATAAAACTAATTAATTTTATAACCCTTTGTATATCGAACGTATACTACTGGTACAGTGTGGAATATATTTTAAGAAAACACCATTAATTGTTAGTTAGGCTAAGACTCCACTAGCATAAAAACGTGCGTAAAACCCCTCACAGTAAAAGCTTTTAATTACGCCTGACCAGGTCGTAAAACCAGCGTAAAAGCGAGTTGAGCAGTGTTCGACTCGCTTTTAAGCTGGCTTTATGACCTGCTCGGAGGTAAAATATTTTACGGCAAGGGTTTTTATGCCATTTTTACGGTAGTGGAGTCTTGGCCTTACTTAATAAAATATAGCCTAATTGCTTGGTATTTTATATAAATTACTTTTCTAAGAAAAAGTTAGTGTTTTATATTTAAGCTGCAATCATGAATGTATATGGTTTGGTAATTACTTACAACTACTATATAAATTATTTCACTTTTCATTCTTTGTAGAAATCTCTGGATGCTTGTGTTTCCGCAGCAATAAACTATGTGTTCAATATCCTGAGAATTTTCCATTTGTCTTTCGCTATTTAAAGTAAAAAAATTAAAAAAAGAAAAGTATGGTTTTTTAATTATTGATAGAAATGGGAGAATTAACGATGTATACAATGGATTATAAGGTCATTCGAACGATGTGCAGAAGACATGAAAGAAAAAAATATATATAAAACATAGTTAAACTTTATTCATGTTCAACAAGATAGGTCTTGAATTGAAGTATTATAAATATTTAAATTTTTCAAATGTTAATATGGTTCATTAATATGTATTTCACACATCCTAGAACTTTGCAGAACGTTTACAATCCTATGCAGAACGTTTACAGTCTGTAATAACCAGATTAGTAAAAAAATTATTTACAACAAAATTTATGAAAGTCCTCTTAAAAAGATTTTGTGGTGTTATTCTTTCTATATACCATTTACCAAACAAGAAAAATATATACAATTTATGTATGGTTTAACAGAATTTGTGCAAAAATGGAATTTAAAAATAATCATATAATTTTATATAAAAAACAACTAACGAAAGTCAGGTAAGTTGTTTGTGTCATTGAGCTTTGGTAAAAAAATTTAGTTTTTTTTTCATGGATACACATATGAATAAAACAAAAAATTTGGTTATTTGATACTAGATTTTCATCCTAAAACAGATAAAAAAAATTTTTGTGAAAGATTCGTGTTTTCCCCAAAAAAAGGTATTTTTTGAATATACTTACTGACGAAATGAAAAACGTAAAAGAAATAATTATATGTAGGCACTTTTAACGAAATCTACTCTTCAACAAACAGCAATATTGTAAGAAGCTACTCCCCACAATTTAAAGATTTGTGTGAAATTTGCGATAACTTACCTGCCGATGTTTGTAAGTTAGAAAAACATTTTAAAAATTATCAGGAAAGTGAAAAACACGTTGCTATAAATTCCAACAAAAAATATTGGTTAATCAATCTGGTAGATTGGTTAATCAATCTGGTAGATCAATCTTCTGCTGGCACATTTAATGTCCATGGTAGAAGAAGTTATTGTTAATTTGGTCAATGTTTCAATATTAATGTAGAACCATTAATTAAATAATTATAATATTTAAATTTTGTGTGTCATTCTAATATAGTATATTGACGTTTCAAAATGTTTACTATAGAAAATTGATAAATTCACCATATGTGAATTGCAATTATGGTTTAATTGCTCTGGCTTTACTGTCTTATGAATATCAATAAACTGCAATAACTCCCTATATTTTTAAATAAACTGAAATACTCTTTGCCTGTTTGATGTCATTATATCTTAGAAGAGGCCATTTTTAAAAATATTATAAGCTGTTGACAACTATATCAATATCAGATACGATATATGATTTCAGTAGTAGTGGTTTGACACATACTGATCACAAAATTAATTTCAGATGTTGAATAAATTAAAATTACAAATAAAAATTTATTCAATGAAATTATTTCAGATAACTAAATTAATTTTTCGATCACAAATCTTAATTTTATTTTAACAATAAGGTTGTATTAATTTTTAAATTTAAATTTTATTTTATTTTAACAATAAGTACTCACAAAATTATAATTACAAAATAATTTTTTTAAAATTGCAAATAAAAATTTGTTGAATAGAATTATTTCAGATCACAAAATTAATTTTTCAATAAATTTCCTAAATAAATTTGAGTGGCACTAAACACAAAATTAATTTTTCTAATCACAAAAATAATTTTTACTCAAAGGAAATAATCCGAATGTTGAGAATATTCAAGTAAATTTTTAAAATATGAAAGTATTAAATGTTTTAATATCGAATAAAATTAAAACACAATAATTGTATGAAATAATATAACACCAAAAC
>NW_019385512.1:74849-134276 GCF_000671375.1 Centruroides sculpturatus | reverse complement strand
TCGTTTTGGTGTTATATTATTTCATACAATTATTGTGTTTTAATTTTATTCGATATTAAAACATTTAATACTTTCATATTTTAAAAATTTACTTGAATATTCTCAACATTCGGATTATTTCCTTTGAGTAAAAATTATTTTTGTGATTAGAAAAATTAATTTTGTGTTTAGTGCCACTCAAATTTATTTAGGAAATTTATTGAAAAATTAATTTTGTGATCTGAAATAATTCTATTCAACAAATTTTTATTTGCAATTTTAAAAAAATTATTTTGTAATTATAATTTTGTGAGTACTTATTGTTAAAATAAAATAAAATTTAAATTTAAAAATTAATACAACCTTATTGTTAAAATAAAATTAAGATTTGTGATCGAAAAATTAATTTAGTTATCTGAAATAATTTCATTGAATAAATTTTTATTTGTAATTTTAATTTATTCAACATCTGAAATTAATTTTGTGATCAGTATGTGTCAAACCACTACTACTGATTTCGTATAAAGGTTATTGTTAAGTTCAGGTCGAGACAATTGAAAACGAAAAAGAAATATTTCAATTTATTCATTCTTTAAAAAACAAGTTTTTCATTTTTCCATTACTACTATGGAACATTTACACTAATAGAAACATTTAAAAATCCGTAATTTTTACAAAAAAAGTGAAAATATTTTTTAAAAATAAATTTAGGTTTGATTAAATATTACTCATTATACTCACTTTCATTCGAAGAAATATAATCGAAACACACAGAAAATGAGACAAACAGAAAAACAACTTTCATTTTCGCAATGGCCATTCAGAATAACTACAAATTTACTTGTTCAGTACATTAATGTTATCAACAACAAACATTGATTACAGATTGTTGTTATGAAAGTGAAGTATACTCTTATTTTAACTCACGTGGTATATTTTTTTAATTAAAACACATAATGAATAATGTCCCAGGATCTTCTCGATTAATTATTGAGAGAAACGAAATTGCAGTTTAATTTAGTGTCTGTTCTATTCAAGTGCCAGATAATTAAAAAGAATTTTGGCACACGAGAAATATACACGCTACATAATTATTTTCTATATTGACGTAAAGATATTGACATGGTTTATATTTTATGCGTGAATCATAGTTTGAATTTAATTTACAGATTATTTTATAGTTTTTAAAATTCGCAGTCCTATTTTTGTGTGAATTGCTTGTTTTTCGCTAACTGTTTCCGGTTTATTTTAGCGTAGTTCTTACAAAAAAAGTATTAACTTATGTTGAGAATTGTATTACTTTTAAATGACAAAAATTACTTACCGGAAGTTGTCTAATTTCTATGTGACATAAAAATAAACAGAAACTTTGCTAATGTCATATAACTCTTGCAAAAATTATTCCTCTATTGCAACAAATGTAAGAAAAATTCCACTTTGGTATACAAACAACATCTAAATAAATAAAAACTTCAAAACATAAGAAAAAAAAAATTTATTTTCTGAAAACTGTTTCGATTTACAAAGTGTCATTTACAAATCATAAGTTTTATTTTACAGCCATTTAAAAGTGTGAAAAGCAGATGGCAAAAAGCGCGAGAGTTTACACTTTTTCTAACGTCGGTTCGTTAAGGACAACTCAAGGTGTCAGTGGATGGCTGGAGTGGGAGTGGGAAGGGGTATCGAGGTCATCGATAAGGTGTTGGCAATAGACGAGATAAAGCAACCTAATAGAAAACAAGTTTAATATAAAAACAAAGTGCTATGAGAAAATGTTTTCTCAATATATTATTCGGGAATGGCAGAATATAATATTGAGGAAATATAATGCACGTCTGATTTTTCCCTGGTTTAAATCCAGACCAACGTTTTTAATTTTTCCATGTCTTTTGAAGTCAAAAACTTAATATCGTCAGAAGAAACATTGCGATATTCTGTACTGTGTTGATAAAGTAAGATTGTATTTTTCGATTTTGAAACAATAGTACTTTGCAAAAAATGAGTTATAATTCGTTGATAGAATTTTTCTACAAGAAATCATTCTTAAATTACAGAAACACGGGATACTATGACATTTTTCGCAGCTTTAAAAAATTGCACAGCTTTTTCAATCTATAATAAAATATTATTTAGTTCATTTCATTGTTACGATTCTAGACTTGCAAATATATCGAATATTCATAAAAATAAAACAAATAAAATTTAATTATGAAAATTTATGATTTAATTTGTATCTTTTTATAAATATGTAAATATATATTTACAATAATTTCAAAATTTTTCTGTAAATTCGTTGAACTTAATGCAATGCAACAAACTTTATGATGATAGAAGACGAAAAAATAAAAGGGTTAAGTAAAATATTTAAAAATGTTTAAAATAATTTCACAGTTGTTACGGTAACATTTTAAATGTGATTAATTTTCTATTCACTGCGCAGAGAAAATCGTTACTGTTGTTTACGTGATAATCTTGAAATCGATAAAGTAATTAAAGCTGTTTTCATACTTCTTTCCTAGCAAATACTTTATATTTATAATATACAGAATTCTAATCAAAATCATAGTGAAGCGTTTACATCATAAAATTAAAAATAATTTGTAAATGTATGAACCAATCAGATATAAATTTATTATTAAAATATTGATTTGTTTAATTAAAATCTGTTTATTAAGTCGTTGATTCTGGTTTTATTGAAATGCTATAAACAAGAAAGCAGGGCTGTGGACTCAGAGTCGAAGTCGTGAAGTTTTGGTGTTTTAGTCGGAGTCGGAGTCGGAGTTGTCAAAATTCTGCTGACTCGACTCCCTTTTACTTATCAACTTGTTATGTATATAAAACGGAAAAGTATTGGAATCGTGTCAAATTTGACTCTTCAAGTTTTTTTTTTTTTTTTTTTTGCAAATCTACAGGTTTGGAGATGTCCCGAAGCTTTCAAAATAGTCAGTAAAGGGGAAAAATTCGGGCGCATGTGTTGGCATCTAATTTTTTTAAATTCTTTATTTTCTGTTCTGAGATATTGAACAATATCTCAGAATGGGTAGAGTTTAAGAAACAAAATGTGACACTGTAGCTTGTGTATAAAGGGGCATTAATACTATTAAATTATAGTTCTTAATTAAAGGTTGACAGGTTGAGGACCTAAAATTGGTCATGTGTCATATTTCCTAATAAATATTTTACTCGTTATTAGCGTTCAAAATTAGAAAAAAATAAAATAAAACTCATCACTACCCTCAAAGTAAGCTTTTTAGCTATTTTATAACAGTACAGTAAGACCCGTTAAGATGTTTTCGCCAAAAAAGTTAGAATGTATATGGGAACATGATTTAGTTCAACCACTTTAACGCTTAATATCCTACTCCTGTGTTAAACCATCTGACTCTGATTCTGACTACTCTGACCACAGAAATTCTTAGGCTTCAAACAGGGTGAACAAAATCATGCCCCTCACACAGTCTAACATCCACACATATAGAAAACACCTCGAATCTTTTGCATATCACGAAATTTCAAGAGGTCCTGAGTCCAAAAATGTAAAAATTTTTTATTCATTTTTTGAGCGAGCGCTACACTTTTCCTCTGTTATATATAACAGCCGGAAAAGTAAAAATTATCGAATACAGTCGATCCCCCTATAAGATCATAGATACGTTCCATTCTTTAGGAATCCAATTTCTTACGAGTCCTTCCAATCATAGCCCGACACGTGTGAAGTTTACGAACGACGGCTGATTGAAAATTAATCGATTCTATAAAATTAATCAATTCTAGACTAACCCGACTCAACATTTCCAAAATACGTATATTTTTTTTCGGAAATAATCCATATAAACTACGCTATAAACAAAAAATTGTAGGATTACTTACCGAGTGTGCGCCATTCGACAACCCCATTGCTAAAGCTTGTTTTCGTCGCGAAGCAGCTCAGCAAACAGCGGCTGATTTCTAATAACTTATTTTTCTGCGGAAACTTCGTTGAACTTTGGAGACATCATTAATATAAATAATTTTAATCACCGTTGAATAAGAAACGTTTCTTTCACAAGAAATGTATAAAATTACAGTACTGTATTAGACTTACTGTACCTAATTTGCATATTGTACAGACGATAGTTAGCGTAAAATCTGCGTTGCGTGGCGCTACGCGGCGGAAAAAATATATATATTTATAATAAAGTTACAATAAAGTAAGTTAATATATAATTATTTATACAGTACCTAATTTATATATAAATAATATATAATTATATATACAGTATCTAATTTATATATAATTTATCTATAATACTGTGCAGACGATAGTAATTTTTCCCTAGTGTGGCGCTTGACGGAGCGGAAAGTAGTTCGGCTGCCTGATGACATTTTACGTAATTATAGAGATTTTTTATTTTTTTTTTTACGGATACCGTCGCAATTCTTTCGCAGTTTTATAGGAATCCTAATTATAGAGACTGTAATTATAGGGGGGTCGACGGTATATGTAAAATGTTGTTGTAAGCATTCTAAGACATTATTCTTTTGTGTCAAAATACTTTTATCGGCTGTATTTTCGCATTATACAATTGAATCTGTGCAAAAAAGCAATAATTGCTACAAGAAAAACAAACGAAAACTAAAACGTAATAGGTTTGTTCATGTAATTGGATAAAAATAAATTTTGTTTCTCTGAATTCAATTATATTAAGTTGAGAGAAACAAAATTTGAAAATGTTACATTAAAAATTTTACGTAAGTTACACAATGATGTTTTAAAATATAAAAACATTTATATTTACTTAAAACGTTTACATAAATAATTGTACGAGTAAAAGACTTACTGTCCTTAAATTTTAATATATTATTGTTAATTGTCTACTTGGACTGTACTTATTAATAGGACTTTATACTGGTGTCTGAAGATTGGCACAGTACTGAAAGTTAGTTCAGGAAATAACAAAATTTCTTTATTATATCACCTGTAGTAACAGAAATTATTACTACAGGTGATATAATAAAGAAATTTTGTTATTTCCTGAACTAACTTTCAGTACTGTGCCAATTTTTAGACACCAGTATAAAGTCCTATTAATAAGTAGAGTCCAAGTAGACAATTAACAATAAAATACGTTCACATAAAATTTGAATTTTAAAAAATTAATTGAGTAAATGAGATGTTTTGAATGTACAATAAATTGTGTACAGCAAATTTAGAAATGCCATTAAATAATCATTAATATCAATCAATATATATTATAAAGGTATGTGTACATTGTGCGAGCCTCTAAAACTCAAAAATGAGTCTTGGTACGATAAAGGAAGTTATATCTTGTAGTAGCCCTCTATCCCACATCCACGAAGAAGGATTTACCCTGTAGAATTTTCTAAATTTTTCCTTATAGAAATTTCTACAGGGCGAAATTTCCAGCCCTTATATTATTAACAGCACGCCCATTAGGTAAACAGTCTAGAACATTCGAGAGTATTCGAGAGCATTCCACAACATTTCATAATGTTTCGGGTTGTTCTGGAACGTTCGAGAACATCACGAAATATCCCAGATGAAATGTTGTGGAATATTCTGAAACATTGTGGACCATTCGAAGTCATTTTGTATTAGTGGGACTACCCATTGGTGGGAGTATATAAAGCAAGATCTGTGGTGGGTTCGAACGTTAGTTTCTTATCAGTGACGAAGGGAAGAAGCGAAAAAGAAATGAAAATTCGAATGTAGTGCAGTGAGTGAATAAAAACAAACAATGAAATGTGAGTAGTTAAAGTGATACAGTAACTGATTATATAATAGAAGGGTTAGAAGTACGAAATAATCTAATATTCTCAATGTTTATACTCACTTTTTGCCTGGGCAACGCTGGGCTTTCTTGCTAGTTCAGATGTGGGGCCGACAAGGGGGAGAAAAACTCGATGAACGATAATATGTGATAGGAGAAACCGGGGCAAGATCGGCATGTTAAGTTTTACTTAAATTTTGTGTAATAAATACTGCTGTAAACTGAAAAAAAAGCTTTGCATATTGTCTATTGGAATGTTACCTTACTATAGAACTGGTTAAAATCAGTTTGGAAATAAAAATAATTAAAATAATTACAACTTTACAAGAAGAGAGAAATTGACGAAGTTGCCCCGGGTATAGGGGCAAGATCGGCAACTTCTCTCTTTTTGTAAAGTTGTAATTATTTTAATTATTTTTATTAAAGTTGCCCCTGGTATAGGGGCAACAGTAATGGGGCAAGATAGGCACGTATATAAAATTATGTTATTAACAATGTATAAGTTGGAATTCACTATTAAAACAAAGAAATACAAATCCAACACCCATTTAATATTATTACAACGAAATGCAAGTTCAAAGACATATATACATGAATAACAAATGCAAACATGTTTTCATTTATCATCTGTTTGATTTTTATCCTTTGCTTCTAATGTGGCTTTATGTTGCCGATCTTACCCCGCTAGTCATGATTTCGAAACATTAAGTACAACCCTGAGAACAGAATGCCAAGCCACGATCTGGCCACGTGAATAAGTTGAAGTTACATCCTTCTAACAGGAAAAGTAACTTTCGTTATCATGGAATTATAACAAAACCTGCCAATTCAATATAAATGGAAAAAAAATATTATATGGAATTGAACGAAAATGAAAATTTGCTTGATAATTCAACTACGCTTGTTGGAGAACAATAAAAACACTACACTCAACAAGCCACCAATAAAACTCAACTGCCTAACCTATAACCAAAGTCTCCTTTTAATTTGTTTTTAAAAAAAAGCGCTTGACAAACTTGCCCCGCATGCCGAAGTTGCCCCGGTCTCCCCTATATATCGTCATCGTCTCCCTTGCCGTTTGGATTGCCGAGCGGTAACAATCAACGACATGTGGAAGCAGTTGAGTCAGAGATAGATGCTTCGTTTATAAACCACACAACCGTTTATTAAACACGAAAGAAGCTTAGAAGATTTCCGCAATCTTGGATGTACTACGGCGGCTGCGGCCTCTGGGTTTTCCTCTCCTTTCCAAGATAGTCCCATTTTGAAGGAGTGTCCCTTGTTCGCGAATGAACCATTCCATTACGTCTCGACGACTCCGGGACGATGCGGTCGACTTCCGTTGATGGAAAGATGTCGATCCGACGTCGGGAGATGGAGACGAAGATGAATGCGAGACACGCACACAACAACAGATCCGTCACTTGGAACTTTCGGAAGAAGAAGCCGTCGCGTCCTCGAATTTCCGGCGTTTTATTTGTTTTCTCTTAGATTCCCCTTTTTGATTGGTCTCTCCTCATCACCTGATGACAACCCGAAACCTTTCGGGAGCGCGGGAAAGATCAAAATCGAAGTTTAATTCGATCTCCAACCGGAAATGGTCGACGGACTTACATTCTTCTATTGTTTAAAAGTTAGCGTAGCGTTTTCATAAAATGAAAATCTATTTCNCTCTCCTCATCACCTGATGACAACCCGAAACCTTTCGGGAGCGCGGGAAAGATCAAAATCGAAGTTTAATTCGATCTCCAACCGGAAATGGTCGACGGACTTACATTCTTCTATTGTTTAAAAGTTAGCGTAGCGTTTTCATAAAATGAAAATCTATTTCTAACTACTATATTATTTTCTTTAAAACAATTATTTTAACGCGAAGTTTAGTGAGGGTTCGGTCCTGTCCAGAGCCTCACACAGAATAAAAACATGTATCAAACTAATTTTTATCGGGGTAATAAGCGCTATAAGCAGTTAAGGACCGAGTTTATCGTAACGCTATATAAACTTGACGAAATAACTTGTCAATGGGCGTTAAGTTTTCTTAAACTTATAACTAATTCCTATTTTGATTTCATTTACACCTTTTTTTGATAATTTCATGTTGTTGCATACATGATCAAAGTTTGATATGATAACTAACGTATTCTATTGGTTATGGCCATTGAAATCTAGGCCATCCTGTAGCGTGTCTATAAGGTTTTTGGAATCTTTATATCAGTTTTGTTTAATACGAATATATCTTTTCTTTTCTTAACGGCTATAAATTGTCGGCACTTAAACTCTTATTTAGCCTCTTATTTTTATTATTTTTATAATTATCTAGTTTTTTGCTTTAGTTTTTCTAGGCTATTTTCCTGTTTAATGCCTAGTTTCATCAATTTTTCTTTGTTTTTTTCATTTTAATATATCGCAGCTTTTAATATTTTTAGGTTAATTATCTCCATTTTTCTACTAAGTATCACTTTCGTAACTGATGTTGATAAAGATAAAATTCTAAGTGTTCTTTTTTCTTTGTCGTGTATTTTAAAGTAATTTATATCAACGAGATATTTCTGCATCTCACCTTCCATTTTTGTTTTTAAGTGTATTTTCCTTCTTTCCTCTCTGTTTTTCCTTCATGTTATGGCACATCTTATAAATTAATTTACCTTAATATAGTTGTTATCTCAATTTATCCAATTTGGTTATATTTGTGTATTCTGAGACTGTGTCTTCTTTTCTTTGTGTTTTTATCGATACGACTAGGAGCACATATAGACACTAGAGATTTCAACATCATCTTTATTCTAAATATCTTATAGGCCAATACGCGTTTCGTGCATAAGCCCCACATCTGTCGACTTCTGGGGTTTCTTATGGGTGGTGTTGACACGTATACTTTCTGTTTAAAATTACTTATTTACAGTTAAAATTGTTCACTGTTAAAATACCATTACAGTTTAAAATGTATTTACAATTAAAATTACTATTACATTTAAAATTGAAAACTTTAAATGTAATAGTAATTTTAATTGTAAATATACTTTAAACTATAAAAGTAAACGAACCTCTGATTGTAATTCCTTAAAATTTTGATGTTCATATGATAGATATACTGTAAACCGTGAAAATAATTGCCGACTTTTTATCTGTATCTATTAAAATTTTAAAAATAATAGAATTACTATAAAAATCAGTTTTACAAACTCTTTAGAATGTTTTGCTACGAAACTAGGCTCCGTGAACACTGTGTTAAATAGAGATTTTTCTTGTGGAGCGTAATTGCCTTGAAATGAATAATAATCTGTATATTATAAAAGTATGTTATGCTATTTCGCAATAATAATTTTTTAAAATGAATTTTTTTAATATCCTAGTAAATTAAACCAAAAATATATATAGGCCTATTTATTTTATTTTATTTTACGTTAACAATAAACCAAAGTTTATTATATTCTATTTAATTATCAAAATGTGTTTTGTATTAATTATTAATAATTAATTTTCTCAATGCAGTATTACACTTATCACTAATCATACAATATAAAAAATATTAATTGTATAAATATTTTATATTTAACACACGACGTATATCAACTAAATATCATGGAAAAATAATATTCCCATATGAACATTTATACCAATACTTTTATTTCAGTATCCACCCAGAGCCGTATTTTATAAACTCATCAATATAGTTTCAAATTGTGTCAAATGCATTCATTAATTGTTCATTATTTATATACGACGACAAAATATGCTTAACACAACTAGAAAAATAAACATCCTCATACTTGGTAATATAATGTTTTCATATTTAATTAATGCACTTTGTAGCAGAAAAGTTTAAATAAATTTTACAAACAAGATTATCATTCACTAATATATTGATATTATAAATATTTTTTTTTATCAAAAAATGGACTGATCAGTATTTATAAAATAAGACACCGAAAAGTTTAGCATGAACCTCTAAAAGCTATATTTTAAACATTTACACGATTGTCTACTAAATGATCATTCATTGCATCGAATTCTACCATCTTTGTAAATTGATTCTTACATATTAAAACCGAAAACGCTCATTGAGGAAAAAAGTCCACAACGCGCTGTGGACAATTTAAAGTGAATAGAAAGAGAAATGAAACCTTAGGAACTCACGTGTACAGAATGTCATGATTATGTTGACGTTATCTCTGGAGAAAGCAACGACAATGAAGGATTTGGTGCAAATGTTATTTGCAAGCTTTCTTTCAGAAAGAACAGCATCAATGCTAAGAGAAAATATGCCAATTCTGGCCAACAAAAACAGGCACATAAAATTATTTCATTATCGAACTCAAAATTTTCTGCAGCTGAAATTGGTTCAAATGATCTAGATAGAGTGCGTGATGTTGATTCAGATCGTGTAGCTCCTAGAAATGTGTTAGCAGTTAATACGAGAATTAATCTATCAGGTAGGAAACAAGGAAGGTCTTCTTGATCGACTTTTTGCTTGTAATGAATTTACAATCTAAGAGTGACTTTATTAACATTCATTAACACTTCGCTTAGCATTCATGTTAACATCTGGAAATAAGCAACGATTTAAAATATGTTAATGAAAAAGATATTGTATTGATAAAAATGCAAATGTCGCTCAAAAGCATGAAATGCAAATTGGAACATCACAGTAATAGTTCTTGTAAACATAAATAACTTTGCAAATTTTTTATTTTAATAAAAAAAGACTTATTTATTAATCAAAGTTCCTGACAAAGTGATTATTTTTAGTAAAGTAGTTATTAAAAACGTTCACATCTTAAGCACCGCAACAGATTTTCATGAATGACTAAATGTTGTTGAAAAGTAACAAAGTTACATTTCTGTACGTGTTGAATAATTTTGTCAGTTAGATAAATAAGATAATTGAAGATAAATACATCATAATGAAAAAGAAAGCTTTATTTACTTATCAAAATTTCGTTATCACTTACCATTCAGAACTTGAGGTTGCTTATAACTATAATAAGTGCATCGCACAGTGGTGTTTATGTTTAGGAGCTAATTTTTATATCAGGGTGTAGCGTATATTAAGCAACTACCAGTATATGTAGTTTGTACCAGTACTAACCTAACTTAATGACTTTATATAATTAAATTTAATCCTGAGATAACATTTGTTTTATAAAGCTTTAAATACAACATTATCGATGCATTACTACAGTAAATATGCTTACAGGTACCAAATTGCATGCGATATGTCACTAGAATTACACTAAGTGTTACAAGTATAGTACAAGTTAAAAAAAATATTTTAACGATTTTCTTAATGTTTTAAAATTATATCAAATTAAAACTTTTATGATTTTATGAGTAGTAAATACCAGAAACAGAAACGAGAAAAAAACGAGATGAAAAGAATTTTTAAAAAAATGCATTAACTGTATAAAACTTAATGAAATAAATAGAAGTCTACTGAAGTTTAACTGATCTCCTCTATCTTGTGCAATTTTTTCTGACTTGTGTAAACTCCTCCCTTTACCCTCTCTTCTAGTTTGGACATTATATATGTGTTACCGCTAAAGCTCGAAAGTCGTTAATGTGTACATTACCTAGCTAATCTGCAGATTAACTAGGGTGATCCGTTAAAGTTGCTAAAATTGTTCTATTTCTCAAATTACCTAGGTAATGTGCAGATTATCTAGGTAATCTGCAAATTACCTACTAGGCACTCGGTAAAGTGAAAATAAGATCTTTGCTGAAACAACAGCAACGTTTCTGTACGCTTAAATTAACATAATGTTCTTTATTTAATTTTCGATATCTAAAGAATCAAGTTAATACAATCAAACAATCGACAAATTAGTTGATAGAATCAATCATCAACCAATTAAAAAACATACAAAAAATCAAACGATTTAAAATATTAATACAATTAGGGAAATTATTATATAGATAACCACCTATGGAATTTCGGGACTTTGAGTATCTATCTGAACTGAGGGGACCGAGACGACTTCAACGATACCCTACTTTTGGACCGGAGACGAAAAATAATAAAGTTATCATACTTTTTCTGGTGATCGCATGATATAATTGTGCAGTTAATGTTACCTATGGTGAGTAAAATGGCGGCTCGTCTCTGATTCCAGCAAAGAGAAGAAAGGAAACAGTGGGGACGCACGTTCAAACCTAACCTAACCTATTCTAATAATTTGGTTGGTAATAATTATGGTAATTTATTAGAATAGGTTAGGTTAGGTTAGAACGTGCGTCCCCACTGTTTCCTTTTTTCTGTTTGCTGGAATCAGAGACGAGCCGCCATTTTACTCACCATAGGTAACATTAACTGCACAATTATATCATGCGATCACCAGAAAAAGTATGATAACTTTATTATTTTTCGTCTCCGGTCCAGAAATAGAGTATCTTTGAAGTTGTCTCAGTCCCCTCAGTTCAGATAGATACTCAGTCCCTGAATTCCATAGGTGGTTATCTATATAATAATTTTCCTAATTGTATTAATATTTTAAACCGTTTGATTTTTGTATTAGTTTTTTAATTGGTTGATGATTGATTCTATGAACTAATTTTTTGATTGTTTGATTGTATTAACTTGATTCTTTAGATATCGAAAATTAAATAAAGAACATTATGTTAATTTAAGCGTACAGAAATGTTGCTGTTGTTTCAGCGAAGATCTTATTTTTACTTTACCGAGTTCCTAGTAGGTAGTTTGCAGATCACCTAGATAATCTGCACATTACCTAGGTAATTTAAGAAATAAAACAATTTTAGCAACTTTAACGGATCACCCTAGTTATTTGCAGATTAGCTAGGTAATGTACACATTAACGACTTTCGAGCTTTAGCGGTAACATATGGACAACTCCTTATAAGTAAAATTATTTTAAATATTCATTTAGTTTCATTTTTATATCTAATAGCATAGTCATTAAGAATGTCAACCCAATAATACAACACAATTAAATTCAACCGAAAGTCTGGCTAAATAAAAATTTATATTTAACATATAAAACTAACAATGTTTATATTAAAATGATAAAAAAATTATTAATTAATCACACGAATAATAAATTTCTTCGTTGGGAACATTTCAGTCATTTGAACATCGCTGTAAAACCCAGATATAAAAATGTAGGAAGTTATGATCACAGTAATGCGAGCTTCAGAAACTTTATAAGTGTGTCACTACTATTATTGATTAATATCATCATGGTTACCTGGCTATTATAATGAAAACAAAAATGAAATCCAATTTTTATTACGTAGTGTATTGCTATTAATCGCCATCCAAACATTTGCTATGTAATTTAAGATCTGAATTTTCCATTAAATGTAACAGTAAAAACTAAATGATTTTGCAAATTTACTGCATTGACTGGGTATTATTCTATAATATTTTGCATAAAAACATTTATTCTTTCCAATAAAAATATTTATGAAAGTAAAAAATTGAAGTCAGTTATACACTTATTGCGTTAAAATGATATGCATTGTTATAAAAAGTTTATTTTAAGTGTTCAATGCTCTTCATTTTTTAAAATATCTCTATATTCAAATCAATATCGTATTGATATATTTATAGTAACTGATTTTAAAGTTTAGTATTGTGAAAAATTTATAAAATTAACAAATAAAGATAACAGACAGATACTAAATTTTATAACATTTATTATATATTTATATTAATGCAATTATTATAATAAGTGTAGACACAAAAAGTCAGCAACGCTAAATTTAAAAATATCTAGCGAAGAGTTGCATCACTTTTTTCAGTGTCATAAAATGTTTAAAATTATAACTTTTATTTCATTAATTAACGATAATATATAAAATATGTGGTTAAATCTATTACAAGAATATGTTATAAAACAGTTTTTTTTATATTATTACAAAATAGCTTTGAAGCTTTTTTGCTATTTTGTAAGCTATTTCATTTTGAAGATTATTTCGGATTTTATAAAACAATTGTAAGTGCAAATAATAAATAAATTTCTTATTAATCTTTTTCGCACATGCTAGTGTTTGCTTTACATTTCATTTCTCGATATTTTGTTTACGATATACTCATTTCATATTATATTAAAATCCGTAAGATGATAAGAATTTTTCCCTTTTGATATTGCTTGCATTCGATATATCGTGACTACAAATGATTATAAAGCAATTACACTGATAGCATTTATTATTGTTTTTCGATTTAAAAAATAAATATATATATATTATAACAATAACCGTTTATCTAAACGAGCAGCAAATACTAGTTATTATCGATAGTTATTGTTATTTAATTATCATAGAAGGCATTAATTTTTTTCTTTGTAGAACGTATTGATTTCAGTTACTAAAATAATACCATATAATAAAGGAAAATTATCGTCATAATCGACGTTCTGAATTTCATCAAATTATATTTTATTGCTACTTATAAGTAATTACGTTATTATTTTGAGTATTTAATATAATTTCTGTAATTTTATTTTAAGATTGCTCCAAAGTTTTTCTGTTGTTCTAAAATAAAAACTAGAGAAAATACGGAGGACGAAAATGAATATAATTGCGACCGATTTTTTGCATTTCACGGTTTCTTCACATCTCTGGAGCATATATAGGTCGAAAGAAACATCACAGTATTTTGTACCGTGTTTGTGTACAAAGATTGCATTTTCGAAATGAAAACAATAATAATTTGCAAGAAATAATTAATTAAAACAGTTTTTTTCAAGTTTTAGTTCGTAAACTACAGAAACACTTGATTCCACGACATTTTTATTCATCTTAACATATGCTACATTAATTACTAGATAATTACGTGCTCATAGTTTTCACGTAGATTTTTATTTGCTTTTATATGACATAATACATAATATAAGATAAATGATATAACATATAGAGCAAGCGTTCTAAATTAAAGAACAATTGTAATAAAATGAGACAAAAGTTTTATAATTAAAAGTTACGTGAGCTGTCCCGTGAAAAGGGAAACACGTTCTTTAACAGATCAATTATTATTTCTTGTATGTTTTCTAAAAAAATCACCAAAATTCAAAAATGCTTCAACAGATACAGAAAGTAATGACTACAAACAGCTAAAATCATTAATTTATAGAGAAACTAACAACAAACAGAAAAAAATGTTTGTTAATTAAGAACGAATTAAGCAAAAATGTAATATTGAATATAAAACTTTTATGATGTTACACACTAGATAGATAAAAAAGTATATCTTCGTCATTATAACATAGTCTTCGAGGAAAATATGTAAACAAATATTAATAAACAGACAAAATTTTTTTAGGAACGAAAACCTGATTTTTTCGTTAATTATGGCCGAAACTCAAGCATAATCAAATATAATTTCCGTATCACGCTAATTTCATAAAATTTTCTTATAAGTACTGTACATTATCAGATAATTTAAGATTACAATTTTAATAAAAAAAATTAAATTGTTTAATAATTAAAGTAAATAAATCACCAAAAAATTTACGTATCTAATTTTGTTCAATATAACTAGAAAAATTTAATATAGAGAAAATAAAATCCAACCAAGTTATAATAAATTATTAATGTGTTGCATTATAAGAAATAAAGATGGCTTTGACACTAATTGGTTGTAAACTTGTTTTTCCCTATAGGGTTGAAAAGACTAATGAAAAACATGTGAAAAAGAAACTCATAAATTACTCAATATTTTTAAAATATATATTGTGTCACGTTTTGCAATTTCCATTTAAAAAATTTTATTAAGTTTTACGAAAATATATATATGTTTATCAAAAAATTACATTCAAATCACAGATTGTAGCGTAAAATATCACAAACGGTTATTACTTCACAAATAGTAAAAATAGTTGAATAGTGTGGATTTTTGTGTATGAATCGTGAGACTTAAAAGTTTCTGTTTTTACTTGAAAGTTTGAAGATGAAAAAATAAACTACGCTATCGTTTTTTTAAAACAAATTCATTTAATTGCTTTCAAAACGTCATTCATTTCGTGCGTGGAAAAAGACCGTTTTTCCTGTAAATGAAAAAAATAAGTTTAAAATTGTATTTCATTTCCATAACGACAGTGGCTGTAAACAATGCGTGGTAAATAATAAGTAGCATTTACATTCGAAATAGAGAAAGTCCTGATTATTCCGAGATAACTCGAAAATGAAAGTATTCGTATTGTTTGTCTTAGTTTTTGGATGTTTCAATTATATTTCCTCGGAAAAAGGTCAGTATGTGAGATATTTTATTTTTTACAAATTCATTTTCTTCTAAATATTATTATATTTACTAGAGAGATGATAAATTTTAACTTTATAACTTTCATTTTGCATTTTAACATAAACTTAAGAATATAATTTTAGATTTAGACCGAACTTTTAAATGAATTTTTGGTGAACTCAGTTATTAAATTATGTACAGTTCTAATGTTAAGTAGCCTCATGTTTAAAAAGATTTAACTCTTCAGTTTTATACAATTAGATTCATATTTTGTGTATTGATTTTACTTACTGAAATCCCTCGTTTTCTTCAGTAGTTTTTTTGAAAAAATATCACTGAGTTTTGAAAAGATATAGAGCAAGGACAGCGAACCTTTTTAAGCATACTTCACTTAGCTTGACAGATGTTTACGCATGCAAAACTTTTAAACTTCGAACAATGTTGTTTAAAGAAATTAAACAAATTTGTATTAAGTCGAATAATTTTTAAAAAAGCTGATTAAAAAAAGACTATTAGGTGATAAACAAATGGTTATTTAAAAATTTTTTATTTGTTTTAATATTAAAGTATCAATTCGTTAATATTTCTATATGTTTTGAGCATATTTTGTTATCGTATGTGGTTAATGTAATTTAATAAATGCATTTGATACCTATCTGGGTAGATTCTGAAAATGATTTATTTTTAAATTCATATAAAAATAAAAAAATGAAATAAAATAATTGAGTAATATTATTCTTTCATAACATTTAGATAATATATGTTGTGTGTTAAATACAGTAATACCCCGAACTTACGCGATAGGTGGGACCGAGCGGTAACCGCGTAAGTCGAATTCGCGTATGTCGGAGTATAATTTCGTATATAAATACATACAAATAATTTTTAATTGGGGCCGGAGACTTAAGAAAACAATAATTTAAAAAAAAATGTGAGACCCGAAAGGTCCTGGGTCTAAATCAATAATTTTATTTAATAATGTTAAATATTGTCACCAAATATTACTTCATTTTTGGTCAGAAAAATAATGTTTTAACGTGGGAAAACGCAGATAACAGATGTTACTTCCTTTCACAGAAGTTAGAACATCCTCTGACTTTCCCTTATCTGGTTAAAATCCCGCTCAGATGGGAAATGTTTACCCCTCGTTCATTCCCCTTTCATCCGTTCTCATGAAAGAGTTACTGGNACGTGGGAAAACGCAGATAACAGATGTTACTTCCTTTCACAGAAGTTAGAACATCCTCTGACTTTCCCTTATCTGGTTAAAATCCCGCTCAGATGGGAAATGTTTACCCCTCGTTCATTCCCCTTTCATCCGTTCTCATGAAAGAGTTACTGGCCGATGATTGGTCGAGATTCAGAAGATATACAGGGAATTTGTCAGAATTCGAGGAGTTCTGCGACAGATCTGGAAGTGTCCAAACTCCATACGTTATTCCTCCTGATGACCATCTTCCTTAGACGAGTCACATACAGAATAATTCCAGAGTTAGCACTTAGAAACCGTACTTGGATTTTGTGCACATATTGATCTCCCATACGAAGAAGTAAATGAACTTNATACAGGGAATTTGTCAGAATTCGAGGAGTTCTGCGACAGATCTGGAAGTGTCCAAACTCCATACGTTATTCCTCCTGATGACCATCTTCCTTAGACGAGTCACATACAGAATAATTCCAGAGTTAGCACTTAGAAACCGTACTTGGATTTTGTGCACATATTGATCTCCCATACGAAGAAGTAAATGAACTTTATCTCCGAAGCGTCCCTTGCATACAGAGAAGAAGACGAACGACAACTAAACAGGTCGTATGTTTTATAACGATTTTGTGAGCTCTCTCTCTCAATCGCGAATAAAGTATAATATAAGTTTAGATATCTTTCGATTTGTATATTGTTTGTAGTGGTTCTATTCGTCGTTCATTAAGATTTTTGTTTGAGTTTATTTTCTTTGTTTTATTAAATTTATTATTTCGTTTTTAATTAAAATGTCTCTTAATTTTGATTCCGAATCGGATCTCATACGCGTGTTAATCCGCTGATCGATAAATTCATTAACTGGTGTCAGTCCTGACGTAGATCCGAATCTCGCGATTAGGATCGTTTATAACAGCCCTCCTATAAAAAATAAGAGAACTGGTCTTATTGACTAGTGCCTGTAAGTGGTGTACATCTGATTACGTCCAGGCTGATCTCACAAAAATGTTTAATAAAATCTTCGATAATACATATGTATAGCAAATTAAGCCTATATTATTTCACAATTTTTCACATTTACTTGATTATTACGCCATAATTTTAACATTGTTTCCATCTCAGCGATAATACTGTGACGTTTACGAATGATGCTTGAATTTAAAGATCGAGCATTTTTCACAGCTTCGAAAATTTTTTCTTTGCCTTTTATAATTGTTTTGATCGACAATTCCGGTAGATCAAACTTCTTTGCCAATTCACAAAATTTTTATTTTTGTATCGAAGTCTTTAATAATGGGCACGTTCGTAAAGTCAAACGAGTTAAACGCGTTAGTAACGAATCGTTCGAAAAGTCTAACGAAATAGAGATAACGATTACTTCATTCTCGCTTAACTCGTTCGAATTTACGAACATACCCAATGTTAACTTTACATTCCAAAGATACTGCATTAAACAAGAAAAGAAAGTTTTTCTTTTCTTGTTTGATGCAGTAAAATTAGTTCTACTTCGTTTGGATGACATAGTAGAGTTTCTCGAGTCTCCGTAAATATAACAAACACAGAAATAAATAACACAAAATAAATTGTAGCTATGTGTGGATTCCGCGCTACATATCCGAACATGTAAGCTGAACAATAGTGTGGGGGAGTGAGTAATCGAGAGTTGCGTGGCTCTCAAACAAAAGACGAATCGACGAGATTTGAAAATCACGTAACTCTGGGTTCGTGTAAGTCGGGGTAGCGTAACTCGGGGTATTACTGTATAAGATATTCACACAATCAGTGTTTTTTATATTGTATAATCAATGATATAAATAATAGTGCATTTTGAAAATAATTAATTTAATTACAACACATCTTGATAATTAAACAGAAGTTGGATTAGATCAATACTCCTTGGAGTATACTTATTAATTCTAATTCGTATCAATACACTTTGGAGTATACTTATTAATTCGTATAATAACTTATTGTAAAGCTCTGATATATTTTAGATTATATTTTTATTTTAACAATTATTTAATTTATAAAGTTCATAATAAGTGTCTGCATGCCTGTGCAGCATGATGTTATACACTGTTTTTAAAGCTTAATAATTGTCATGCTTCCTGTCTGAACCTTGAAACTTTACAGGTAGTTCCTGTTTGTGTATTACTGAAAAAGATAGTTTCAGTTAAAAAAAAACTATATTTAAATTTATAAAAAAGTATTAAAAAATTAAAACTATAAATTGCGGTAGAACTCCTAATATAATGATTTTGCATAAATTAGTTTCTTTATAATTTTTTAGCATGGAAATCGGCGATTGTATTTAAATGACAGTATTTAACGTAATTAATTATACAAATACAAAAGTTTATAGTCTTTAGTGGAAAGCCGAAGTTAAAAATAGAAAAACGAATTATTTTATAATTCTTGCATTAAATGCAATAATATGTATAATTAACTTTAATTTATAGAAACATAATTAAATCTTCTGATAAATGAAAACGATTGCAAATAAACTTTTATTTTCTCAAAATTAACCGAATAATTTGTAATTTCACTCTTGGGAATGCAAATGTTATATATATCTACCATTGTTTATAGTCACTGTGTCGTCAGAAACATTAAAAAAATATAATTTAAAATTATATTTTATCACGAAGGAAAACTGTTAAGTCCATAAACAAAAGAAATAATGATTTAAAGAAAAATTTATTTTTTACAACATCAGTATTTCAGTAATGTTTGCTGTGCAAATTTATATTGAAAGAAAAAGAAAATACGAAATTCCAGATGCATAAACAGACAACACGCTACCTATTTAGCTTTGCTATCGACGATCTGTCCATTAATAACAGGCTTATTCATTTTATGTGTGTACATAAATGTCTGTTAATTGCAATACGAATAAAATTATCTGATAAATTTGATAAACACTTTTTCATATTTAACCCTGCAATAAATGACCTGGGTGTCACAGACCCATGTGACTTTTGCAGTATATATTCATTATGTTTTTAAATAGGTAGGAAATTCATATTACACATACCTTCCACTCAAAGTAGTACTGGAAGTTTTCAAAGTAAACTTATTCGAATAAAACTTAAATTGGCATAGACTTTAAAACTGAAAATAGAAATAATAAATTTTCAAAAAATAAAATCATCATTAGGCTCGTACTGTAGAGCTATAAAACCGATTATTTTACTACCAAAATTTAATAGAAAAAAGTACGTAATAAAAACTTTATATAAAGTTTCGGAGTTCAGATAAAAAGCATGACAGTTATTAAGCTTAAACACAGTGCATAAAATTATGACTTAGAGGCATGCAAACACTTATTATGAACTTTATATATTAAGCTATATATAATTTTTTTGGTTAATATTAAAAATGTTTTCTATTAACAGATTCAGGACACCAACACTACATCCTAAAAATAGCAGCAATTAAGGTAAATATAATTATTCTTAAGTTATATAATAAGTAAAATTAACACTTTAAAAGCTTCAAAAACGAATACATTAATTTAATTAATCTTTAACAACTACTGTTCAAAATCATTTTCTAGTAGGGAGAAAGTTTTCTGAACACAAAACTGCTTTTTATAACGAAAAAAAAGTTATCTGTGACTAAATAAAACATGAAAACAGAGTTTCGTGTGTGTACAGTTGTAACTTTGTGCACAAACAAAAGACGATTAGAGCAGTTTCTTAAAAACATCATCAAAACGTCACTGGTAACATCATTCTACCAAAAATGTGTTAAGACATGTTTATTGATAGTATTTTCTATGTTAATGGTTATCAAATATATGACAGATTAAAAAAATCATTGA
Organism: Centruroides sculpturatus; assembly: GCF_000671375.1. Lineage (NCBI taxonomy): Eukaryota > Metazoa > Arthropoda > Arachnida > Scorpiones > Buthidae > Centruroides > Centruroides sculpturatus. The sequence continues at coordinate 113,304 of NW_019385512.1, read as the reverse complement.
AATTTGTTTTTTTGATATAAATGCTTTTGTGCAGAATACTTAAGTTTCTTCTTGTGTTGTATTCTTTATACTATGGTTACTACATAAACTAGTAGGAGAGCAAAGCAGAATTCATTATCTAATGCCATGTCTGTTTACCAGGAGAGTTGCACATACAATTTAGACTAAAAGTGTGTCGAGTATATACAAAACTATAGATACATTTCGATCATCGATATATCATAAAATCGATAATGTAACTCGACTTTTTCAAATGTAATTGAAATTCAGAAAAGAAAACTATTAAGTTTTTCTAAAATTTCAGAGCTATGCATTCGAATAAATGACAGTTATTCGTTTAATTTGATATAAAATTGCGTGATTCATATTTACTTTTTAAGAAAAGAATTATTTAAAATTGCTAATACTATTAATCCTCTATTAATTAAGCAATGTATTAGTATAAACTTGCATGCATACTATTTATTTCAGAAATTCATTTTTTTATATTTATTTCAGTACTAAAAAACTCGATTGATGATTTTTTAAATAAAAATTGATTTTTTTGCAAAATATATTTTTTAGTAAATATTTTAAATTCTTACAAAAGTTATATATATTAATTGTATTATTGATGAATCGATGAAAATAAAATTCATATAAAATAAAATATAATGAAACTCAAAACTTTCATAAACTGATTTGTAACTTTTTAAAAATCTGTAGGTTTTTTGAATATGAAGTATATTTTTTTGTTGTAGAACTGCGGGTTGAAAGTATAATGAATGTTTATCTAAACATTTCGAAAAATTGTAATAATTCTATATTTACATGCTACTTCATCAAATTTCATTTCTTTAATTAAAAGAAAATGAAATTTAATGCCAAATAAGCAATCGTTTACTAAAAAAAATGTAAAATAACAAAACCAAAATAACTTAATACACTATAAAAACAATTCAAAAATACATACTTTCTAATGGGACTCAGTAGAATTTAGCATACAGCACTATTAAAACGTTGACCTATCAGTAACAGTTGTCCCTACCAAGAAAGCAGTAGGCGTTAGATACACTTTAGGATAGATATTTTATTTTAAGTATAATAATTCAATTTAAACCTCTGATAGAGTTAAATTATATTTAGTTTTCTACCCAATAAATTGTTTTAAGTTTTCTATGGTATCTTTTGAATTTATTTTATGCCAAAAATTCTTTCTTTCTTTGATTTTATTTCATTTTTTCTATCACATCATCAAGATTGTTACAAATATCAAAATGTAGAAAATTTTTTTAATGAACTTGTTTATCTTCTATAAGAAAAAATTTATATTAACATATATTTTAACTAATAGAAGTTACAATTTGAAAAATTATTTATTACAATTACATTTTATAAAATTTTAAAATTTTCTAAAATGTAATTTTTTTCACAATATGGGTTTTTTCAGATTGTAATATTGCAGTTACACAAGTACATGGATGTTTAAAATACATATCAATTAATGTTAGCTACTGTAAAAATTTTAGCAAATTTATATTTTAATCTTGGACTAATCTGCTTGAACATTGATAAACATTTTTTTATCTTTTATATATATATTGCTTTCATGTTCTTCTGCTCATCGTTAAAACGAATTGGATAGTTTGTTATAGATTTTATTCTTTCATCCTCATCAAAAACTATAAAACCATTTTTTCCTTTCGAATTTCATTTACTTTAAAGTAGTGCAAGACAACTGTAAAATTGTATGGAATATTGAACGAAAAGTTACTTTCAGCAAAAATATAACAATGCGCAAATTTGTACAAACGAAGAAAAAAATAATTTATACATTTGGCCAAAAGTGACTACAAGTCCATACATTTCCATGATTGCAGCTTTAATATAAAAGACTATTTCTCTCTCTTTTTTTAAAAATGTAATTTATATGAAATGCCAATCAATTAAGAAACTAAAAACCTATGGTGTTTCTTAAATCTAAAAATTATCTGCATAATGATAATTTTAACGTTTTCAAGGATATGATGTAAAAATCAAATTAATATAATTCTTTGAATTAAAATAAATTCAAAAATATATTAAAAAATTAAAATAAACTAGTAACGTAGACAATAATTTTAATTTTTTTCCATTAAAAAATTAAATAATTTTTGAAAAGTCAAAAGATTATATAATTTCCCTCAGTTAAAGTAAAATATAATTTAAACTGTATCGAAGCTTTAAATTACATTCATATATAATACATAAAATATACACTTTAAAGTGTATCTAACGAGAAAACAAAAGAAAAAAAACAATAGCTGCTTCTAAACCAGTTTACGTAGTAATCATAATTAACACTGTTATAAAAGATTTTATTTGTAAAGGAAAACTACTTCTATTTATAATATTTTCCAACTCCAGAAATATTCTTGTTGTTTTTCAAACATTACTTTATTGCTAAATAATTTATTAAAAATTTTGTTGTGTTATCAAAGGAAATAACTTATAAGTTTTTAGGTATTCAAAAAAAAACACAAAATACAAACTTTGTGTTCTGTTTCAGTATGAAAATGTCGTAATTCTAGACAAGTCTGAAAACCATATTTTAGGAGGATGGGAGTGCCATGTCTTCAAGGCAATGCAACAAAAATTACGATTTAGGTAAAGTTAATGAACAAAAATGTTGCGGTTGTTTATTATATTATTTACAGTTATTGTTTGGTCTTTATGTGTTGCATAAAATTAGTATTAAAATTAGTAAAAAAGTTCTGAAACAGTAACATCTGAATTGTCATATGACAAGTTACAAAGAACATACGAATTGTAATCAAACGTAAAGAAACCTTTTAATATAAATATTATTTTTAATAACTTTTCTTACGCTTTCAATAAGTTGATTGATTATCTTTATGAAAGAATTCGAATGATTTTGAATCTTACAGAAGGAAACATGTTTTTGAACGTTTTTACATTTTTTAATTTTGTATAACGTGTAGTGCGGAAGTCTGTTATTAATACGTGAATAGATAATTATAATATATTCATAATACTGACATGTGCAAAAATATATACATAAACTAAACGTAAACAGAAAAAATATATAAATGAATAAAGTAACACAAGTGACAACATAAAAAAGACAACCAATGAGCCTATTTCTTTATCCAATCAGTTTTTCATACTAATACATTTATATATTTTTATAACGCCAGCTTTTCATGCCCTGAGACTTTTTTCGATTTTCTAAAGTTTATCTTTTTGTCAGCCTGGTTACCCCCGTGTATTTGCTATGCTTTTTCATACTTAAGGTGTCTCCTGTCATGATAACTCTTGCTTGTTTTTATTTTATTATAATTTTTCCGAATTAGCTATAACATACGTTGCTAGTGCAGTGACTGCCTGCTTGTTCTATACGTTCTTTTAATGTTTCTTTGTTATCATACCTTTTAATGACATCTTTGTGGCTCCAATATATTAATGCTTTTTTGCTTCATTTTGTCTGGTGTAGGTATTCTGTAAATTTCAAGAATAGTTTTTTGGTCTATACGTAGCATCATGTCCATACGTAACATATAAGACACTGTCAGATTTCTTTTGAGAACTAACTTTTTGTTGCTACTTTAATTTCTTTGTAAATATTGCGTAGGAGTGCAATGTATTCTATCACTGCATTCTTAAATTTTTCCCAATTATTAACTTCGTTACCACCTATTTCATTTTGTTGACTACAGTAGACCCCCTTATAAAACGGATTTTTATAACGTAGCAAAAATTTGCGACAGTATTCGTATAAAGACGCTAAATGAGACTCGTAAAACGCGGTAAAACGTCATCGCCGACTCGTGTCGCGACAAGATCGGTCGAATCTGTACCAGTAGTGGATGAGCAGCCGAACTACTTTCCGCTGTCCAGCCCCATGCTACAGAAAGTTTAGGTGGGTAAGTTGAGTTTACTATCGTCTGTACAGTATGTAAATTAGGTACCGTAAGTCTAATACAGCACTGTAATTTTATACATTTCTTGCGAAAGAAGCATTTCTTATTCAACGGCCATAAAAATTATTTCTATTAATGATGACTCCAATGTTCAACAAATTTTTCGCAAAAAAATAACGTATCAGAAATCGCGGCCGCCGTATGGTGCGTTGCTCTGCGACAAAAACAAGCTTAAGTAATGGCAACATCGAACGGTGCACACTCAATAAGTAATCCTACAATTTTTTTGTTTATAGCATAGTTTCTACGGATTATTCCCAAAAAATTATGTGTTTTAAAAACGTTAAATAGAATTAGTCTAGAATCGATTAATATTATAAAAGAAAACTTTTCAAACAGCCGTAGTCCGTAAACTTCACACGTGTCGGGCTGTGATTGGCTCATGTATTTAAGGATTCTTACAACGCAAAATTCGTATAAAGCGAACCGTATGTACAGTACATCGTTACAAGGGGGGGTTTACTGTATTGCCTTTCGCACATTCTGATGTGCGAAAAAGCAATACAGTAGACTCTCCCTATAAATCAAAGGTTAACATGAAATTTTGGAGATGACTCCAAAAATTTCATGTTAACCTTCGATTTGATCTAAGAATTTTGAATGCAGCTCTTTATGATTGAAAACAATGCTTATTTAGGATCATGAAAATGATAAAATAATATGTTTTAATGCTTTTTAATTAGTTATTCTATAGTCAAACCAATAGATAAATCACCTGGAAATCGCCTTAAAAATGGTTCTTGGGATGGATTTATCAAGAAACTTGTAAATCAGGTAAGAAAATGATTTGTAAAATTTATTAGTGATTTATTAAAACATGACTTTGTCTTCCTATAGAAAGCAGATATGACTTGCTTTTCTTTAAATGTTAATTCTGAGCGTTTCTCTGTAATTGATTTTTCTTCTCCCGTAATTCTTCAAACTATAAACTTTGTGACAAGGTCTCCGAGAAAAACACCGAATTGGAGTTCCATCATAAAACCATTTAATAAAGAGGTAAGAAATAACTAGTAAAATAAATTATTATACACACTTCTTGTTAAATGGGATAACGTCAAGAAAGTCATAAAAAATAGTTATCACAACAAATACAGTAGAGCATCGATTATTTGACCTCCGAGTAACTGTCACCTCGGTTAACCGATTGTCCTATTCGGCAAATTTCAAATGTCCGCTAGTGATGTAGCGCTAGAATATTTGGCTATGTCTTGGCAACTTTAATATTATTTTTACGTGTTTTAGCTGGTAACACTGGATCGACCATGAAAGAGAGCCAATATTTAAACAAGGCTTAATTTTTCTCATTTTTAACGATACAATAGCGACGATTATTATCTTTTATGAAATTTGATAAGCTTAAATTAATATGGAGGAAAATTCATCGCGAAATAGGTTAATAGCGATATACTAATATACTAATACTAAATACATGGGATATGATAAAATACTAGTTTAATAATGGATTTTTTTTATACTTTTCGGTTATCCGACATTTCAATTATCCGACCAACCCCAGTCACCAATTGAGTGGGATAATCGAGGCACTACTGTACTTTGATGTCGAAATGTAAATTAAAAAATTCACATCAAAGAACATATAGCAACAAACGCCAAATAAAGTAATTTAACTAATTACTGCGCTGTTCACAGGCAGTAATAAGTAATTAACGATGAGTAATAATAATGTAACAGTTATTATTTTTACTAATTATTCAATTAAAGAACATCGATATTATGATTAGATTTAATATTATAATTATTTTTTAATAATGTTAATGAATATTATTTAATTATTAAATATATATATGCAATTTTCGAAAAAAAATTTAAGAATATTTGCCGCAAAATTAGTAGCTTTTTTAAGTGCACCTTCGAACACTGATTGCTAGTTTGAAAACTGAAATTGTAAAATCCTCTAAGTGCAAAGAAGATTCTACTATTTCAAACAGAAAAGTTTTGAAAAATTTTATGTTTGCATGATCTAAGTATATTAAATATATAATGTATATCAAGCACATACTTTCTATACAATTTCCATTATACGAGTTTTTCTACAATAGTTGAAAAGATAATGAACTTGTAAAATGATAAACATACCTGTTGTTTTTTTTCTAAAACCTGTAATCAGATTATTTGCTAAATGAAATTGCAAATTTTATGTTAATCTTAGATTTTTCGATAAAATACAGTAATAATATAAAAACTTTTATAGGTGTGGATCATTCTACTATTAATTCTCGTTATGATGGGATTCGTTTTACACAAAGTCATTGAAAAAGATTTAAGAGCTGACAAAATGAAAGTCAATTGGACAAGAAGACAAGTCTTCTGGAATCTGTTTTGCACTTTAATATATCAAGGTATGTTAATTTGTTAAATAAAGTAAATTATTGCATGATTATGCAATAATAAAATAAAGTTTTTTTCAGGANTAATGTAACAGTTATTATTTTTACTAATTATTCAATTAAAGAACATCGATATTATGATTAGATTTAATATTATAATTATTTTTTAATAATGTTAATGAATATTATTTAATTATTAAATATATATATGCAATTTTCGAAAAAAAATTTAAGAATATTTGCCGCAAAATTAGTAGCTTTTTTAAGTGCACCTTCGAACACTGATTGCTAGTTTGAAAACTGAAATTGTAAAATCCTCTAAGTGCAAAGAAGATTCTACTATTTCAAACAGAAAAGTTTTGAAAAATTTTATGTTTGCATGATCTAAGTATATTAAATATATAATGTATATCAAGCACATACTTTCTATACAATTTCCATTATACGAGTTTTTCTACAATAGTTGAAAAGATAATGAACTTGTAAAATGATAAACATACCTGTTGTTTTTTTTCTAAAACCTGTAATCAGATTATTTGCTAAATGAAATTGCAAATTTTATGTTAATCTTAGATTTTTCGATAAAATACAGTAATAATATAAAAACTTTTATAGGTGTGGATCATTCTACTATTAATTCTCGTTATGATGGGATTCGTTTTACACAAAGTCATTGAAAAAGATTTAAGAGCTGACAAAATGAAAGTCAATTGGACAAGAAGACAAGTCTTCTGGAATCTGTTTTGCACTTTAATATATCAAGGTATGTTAATTTGTTAAATAAAGTAAATTATTGCATGATTATGCAATAATAAAATAAAGTTTTTTTCAGGAATTCCGTTGCATCTGTTAAGAAGATTCCCATCAAGATTTTTAATTGGAATCTGGTTACTATTGACTCTAGTTTTGATATCCAGTTACATCGGTACTCTAATGTCTTTTATGTGTTCTCCTCTGATAGAAGATGTACCTAGAAATTTTAATGAGTTAGCTCTTGCAATTAATAAAGGTGACTATAATTGTGGAATATTAGGTAAATACAATCTATGGCAAATAATGCAGGTAAATATTACTGTTATAATCTTTATATCTTACATATGTGTTATGAGAAAAATGAATAATTTGTAATGCTCAGCTATTATGAATAATAATTAAAACATGCAACAGACTGAGAAAAATCGATTAATTTATTAAATTGACACGTCATTAAGAATAAAACTACATTTTCACTGCGAAATTTCATTTTTAAAATAAAATAACTTTACTGTCATGTTTCTGGTTATTATTTATACGTAACAAAGTAAAGTATTGAAATGGTGCCAAATTTGACTTTTCAAATACTTTGTTAATATTCATGTTTTGACAATTCATGAATCCAAAAAAGTCAAACAAAAAAAGACAAAAAAATTCCGTGGCTATGTGTTTTGGTGTGAGATGCTGCTTGGGTTGAAGGTTATGGCTCTAACTCCTTTTTGCAGTGTTTGGACCACTAAACATGTTTAACTTGTAACTGGATGGCTTTACTAACAATATGTCTTAAGATCAAAAGATCTTAAAACCGATTTTTTTTCTGACACCAGTTAAGAAATAACCCATCTTAACTCGCGATTTTATCTATATGGCTGAAACTGGGCATCTAATATCTAAATGGGAGGGCTAAACGAGCGGTAAAGTTATGTACATGTTGATAGTGTAATCTGATCTTGGAAGTAGTTACCTCGAAATCTTTTTGAACACAACAAAAAGTTTTACAATTTAACTAAATGATCGATTTCATATTTATAAATACTATAATGCAACACCCAATTGACCGAGAACTCCATGTAACAGCCTACTGTCCTGGGAGACCTGGGATCAAATACGGATAAGTAAATAATCGCCAAGAAAAATTTTAAGGGTTGCCTTGTCCCTAACCACCTGGCATGCCCGAACCCATAATGGGCTTGCAAAAGAGGCCTACTTAATGCTCACAGGGAAGAAAAAGTTTAGAAGCAAAACAAGGCTACATATTAACAAAAACAACATATGTTTTTGACAATACCTCCAATGGGTTATGGTTAAATCAATTTTGTAAGTACTTATATGCTAACTGAATGAGAGAAAAAGTATACATAAATCTATAATACCTTCTGTTTAGAAGACAGATGTCACGGTATAGTTCAGTCAGCTTTGGAGTAGTAGCGGGAGTTTCTCTAAAGACTGGAGACTATTTTCAAAGAAAAAAAATGATAGTGTTGAGACAAAAAGATTCAATGACTTTGTACACACTCTTTGGAAGGAGTGTCTGCCAAAATCTCATATGTCTGCTTTTCTATTTTGTACTTGTATTTCTTTCCAATACAGAGTGTAAAAATTTTTGTAAATTTTGTTTGGTGGCAATACAGTAGATCCCCCTATAAGACGGTAGATACGTTCCGTTCTTTATGAATCAATTTCGTAGGAATCACAGCCAATCACAGCCTGACACGTGTGAAGTTTACGAACTACGGCTGTTTGAAAGGTTTTCTTCCATAAAATTGATCGATTCTAGACTAATCCGACTCAACATTTCTAAAATACGTACATTTTTTTTGAAAATAATCCGTATAAACTACGCTATAAACTAAAAATTGTAAGATTACTTACCGAGTGTGCACCATTCGATATCGCCGTTGCTCAAGCTTGTTTTCGTCGCGGAACAGCTCAGCAAACCGCGGCCGCGATTTCTGATGTTATTCTTCTGCGAAAACTTCGCTGAACCTTGGAAACATCATTAATATAAATAATTTTTATCGCTGTTGAATAAGAAATGTTTCTTTAACAAGAAATGTATAAAATTACAGTACAATCGACCCCCCTATAATTACAGTCCCTATAATTACGATTCCTATAAAACTACGAAAAAATTGCTAACGGTATCCGTAAAAAATAGTAAATGTTCCCTATAAACACCTCAAACGTCATCGGGCAGCCGAACTACTTTCCCGCCGTCCGTAGCGTCACGCTACGGAGAGATTTCTATCGTCAGGACAGTATTATATAAATTAGGTACTGTACATATAATTATATATTAATTATATATAAATTATATGTACAGTACCTAATTTATATATAATTATATGTACAGACGAAACTAAACTCAATTTACTCGCCTAAACATTCGTAGCGTGGCGCTACGGACGGCAGGAAAGTAGTTCGGCTGCCCGATTACATTTTACGTAATTATAGGAGTATTTTACCGTTGTGTACGGATACGGCTACAATTTTTTCGCTGTCTTATAGGAATCGTAATTATAGGAACCAGTCTTATAGAGGGATCTACTGTAATTATAATTAAATATCCGAATACAAAGTCATCCCCAAAACGGAACAACTATTTATTATCTTCATATTTCAGAGTATATCTTCTTGAAGGCTGAACCTTCATTTTAGACTACTGGCTACCAAAAGTCTTTCTAAAAAACACAAAAATACATTTAGTTAAAAATACAAAATTTATTTAAAAATACAAAAAAGAAAACACTATAAATTGTTGTTTTCTTTGAGAAAACTTTACATTCTGATATTTAATTATAATTATTGCACTCAGACAAAAATTTACAAACGTTTATTAAGTATTGTCACCAGGGGGAAGTTTACTAATTTACATATAACAGAGCTGATTTCTAGATAGATAAAAATGGGCGAGTGGTCTCCGTTGCCGCTCATCGTAGTGGTGACCAGACCCTGAAGACTGGGAGGTTCGTCGTGGGTTCGCGCCACGGTCGGACAGGCTGGCTGCTTGGAGTTTTCCGGGTTTTCTCCTTGCCTATAACGACTGAATAGGAGGCCAGTTCCCCATAAAAGTCCTCCCGGAAAGCATTTATTTCCCGCGCGTACGTATGGCTGTTCGATACAGCCGGCTAATCGGTCGCCTAGCGATCATACACTTACACAAGTCTACTCGGAGAAAGAGCCTATAGTGAGCTATAATCTTTATATTAACATCATCGTACGAAGAAAAAAAAAGAAGATAGATAAAAAGCCAAAACAACCCCATGAAAGTGTGATAAAAATCAGAAGTTGTCTGTATATCACCAATTCCTTTTTAAAAAATTTTTGAATTTATAACTTGATGTATTTCGGTGTATAAAAAAGAACTATTTGGCAGCCAGTAGCCTAAAACGAAAAGTCAGTCGCCAAGAATGTATAGTCTGGAATACGAAGATGATAAATGATAGTTTTTTTGAGGGGGAAGACTTTGCCTTCAGATATTAAAATGTAAAACTTACCGATGTGATAGCCAATTAGCCAGCCAGAGCCACGTTACCTGACCAGCTGTATTTTCCATGTGGAAGGAACAATCTCGTCACGGCAGTCAGAAAGTGGAGAAGAAGCTTCATTTTCCTGTATTTTTTCTAACCTAATCACACAAAAATTTGAACTTGACTAATTCGTTTCTCTCATGAACTAATTTACTTAAATATGGTCTCATGCTTTTAAATTTCACATCAGCAAATATTTTACTTAATATGTGATGATGGGGTACAGATTAAAATGAAATTTGGCATGGTGGCTTGTATATAAGGGGCATTGCTGCTATTAAATTTGTTGGTTAGAGTTTAAAAGACTGAGGAGTCTCAGGCAAGCTGAAACATATCGTAATTTTTGTTTAAGTGTACTTGAATCTGGTGCATAGTGTTACCATAAAAAATTCTTTAAAACATAACTTTTCCAAAAATGAATGGTCTAGTACAGGGGTCAGCAGGAACGGCTCATTGTGTAGACGTTTGTGGCTCTTCCAACATAAACTCCAATTTCACCTCAATTTCAAAGTTACCCCTCCTCCAAAAAATTAATTTTATGTATAAAGTTTTCAATTAAATAAATAAAATAAAATAAAAATGTTGTTTTTCTTATCAGCATGCACTATGACAACGAAATTGACCCAAAATCTAATGATAAAAAGAAACCTGAAATTATTACCTTCTACAATACCACTAAAGAAAAAGTTGATATGGTCGAGCAGATGGTAGCCATGTATGACACCAAGAAATAGCTGTCATTCTCCCATGACTGTTTCCTATACTCTTCTGATCATCTCAAAAATAGAATATTTTATCCTTCCTTTACACTATCGAAATATTCTGAAATAATTAAACCGCTGCAGTTTAATGAAAAAGGTGGCTATGCACCTTATAGATGATAATGTAAGAGTTAAATGCAAAACGTACGTGTAAGTAGAAAACTCAGGGAATTAATCAAAATAATATTGCCTGCTAGTCCTCTCACACTACATGGGGCATAAAAATGTGCATTTTGTCTTAGGTCAAGTGATTGTAAAGTAAAAACAGTGTGTATAGGGAGTGATAAACATACCCGTAAAAACATAGCAAGTTGATTGTCAGTTGTATAAAGTGCCAGAGTACAATGTTAGCTGATAGATCAAAGTTACAAGGAGCTTAAAAATAGCAATTTAAATTTTTATTATTGGTTTTATAAAAAGATCTAATGCAATGAGTTTTGATAAATTTTGTTTTGTAGTGTCTTAATGTATTTATGTACAGTGCTAATGTAATATTTAATCATACTTAAAAGTAATTATATGCGTAATGATACATGCCTTACCAAACAAATGAGTAGAACTTCATACATTTTTATTTACATGCTTCATTTGACAAAGAGAAAATTTCGGGTTCTAATCTCCCCAATGCACAAACGGCAAAAGTAAAAAAAATCCGGTGCACTAACACAAAGCTAACATAAACATATTCACCACACATTGAACATTTGCAAGCTTTTAAGGTTTCGTTTTTCCTTTTGTTAACCTTAAATTATCCAAAACGCATTGCGGACATTTTTTCGCTCAATGAGCGTTTAGGGTTTTTCAGCCTAAAATTCATATCGATCTGTTAATGTGATAAACTGTGGTAAAAAAACGTGTTATTTACTGCAATACCTCACTTTGTTTTTTATTATTCAGAATGGCTGAGCATTATAATTGATGCCTTTATTAATCACATAGTCCATAGCATTTTCGTATATATTTGTATAACTGTATTCGTTTTTTTACTTTAAGAATTCAAGTTCAAACAGCTATAAAATTATGAAAAATAATATAGAAAAACACGATAATTTTATGCCCGGATCCAGAGCGATGCAACGCGTTATCGATGAAAATTTTGCTTTCATAGGAAGCATAACAATGATAAAGAAGCTTATCCGAACAGAAGAAATGCATAAATATCGAATATCCGATGATCCTTTGATGACATCTACAAAGGCTTTTGCTATGAGAAAAAATTTTCCTTTAAAAAAAGATATAAACGCTATGTAAGATATTGTTATTTTTCACTATTTACGGATACGAATGATAGAAATTAATTATTATTATTTTTTTTGTAGAGTGATTCGTTTATTCGAAGCTGGAATCGTTGAAAAAGTCGATAATTCCGAAACTAAAAGTTTTGTGGAGTTTTCTGAATTCCAACCTGTATCTTTGGAAGATCTAAGTAGTATTTTAATATTGTTTATTGTAGGTTCTGCTCTCTCTGTTATTTGTTTAACTTTAGAAATATTATACAAAAGATATTAGTTAATTTTATGGTATCATAAAACTGCTTTATTTTCTATAACATATTAACTGTGTATTGTACATTGTGATGAAAAATCTTTATTTTTGTTATTTATCTGTTTACTGTATACATTATGTATTTCTTATACTAGTAGCAATCTGACTAACTAGGCATTAGGTTCATTAGAGACTGCAATTTTCCAACACAGTAATATGAGAACTCATCCAGTATATAAAGAAGACAACAACAAAATACTCAAAAAGCAATGATGCCAATGGCAATGTTAAATCAATTACATCCGAGCTTTAGAAATGTTGTACTCATTAAACAGTAAAAACCTGTAAAAGAAAATTAATTGATTAGTATTAACGAACTCATTTGATAGATGAAAAAAACTGTGACGAAATACATTTAACACTCTTTTTAAAATCACTGCTTTCCAGGTTGTTAAGCTAAAGTGAAGAATAAAGATTAATGATATTTCGAACATTTTCGTATCTGCTTTGTGTACTGTAAAACGATTAGAGACGTTTTAAATAGCGAAATGTATCTTGTGATTAAAAATTTATATGTAATTAGAAAAGACTACTTTCAGCATCTATGATGTTATATGTTTGTGAGTTCGAGTTTTGATTTTAACCTGATATATATATATATTCTAATTTTTAATCTATATATTTAGTGACAAGTGCTTATTCCAATTTCACAATGTTAGAACTTAGAAGATTCTTGTAAAATGTATGAATGCAATTGAGCTGAATAATTCTCATGTTGATCTTCTGCACTAAATCTCGTTATTTAATTTATTTACAGAGAGATATTACCACTAACTACATTTAATGAAATTATATATGTGGCTGCTATCAATTTTTATGCATTGTTCAGAAATTTCTTGCTTTAACACAAAACATAAATATAATTCTAGTATGTATTACTAAGATAAAGATAAAACATGGAATAAGATACACAATTTTTTGAATGATACAAAATTTTTAAAAGAATTCAAGGCATAAGAGTACCTGTGACTATCATGGGATTTGAGGATGTAAATGTATTCAGAAAGACAAAAAAAACGAAAAAACGACATGTATGTCATGCCTACTTGAAAGAGACAGAAGAAGATGAGAAACGCCTAATGAGTATGGTAATTACAGCCCAGTTGTGTGAAAAGAGCAAATTTTTTTTTTACTTGTCATAGATACAAATGCGTTCATCATACAAAACGCAAGCACATGATTTTCTTTTACCTCATATTTCAAGCTGTTGCTAATGGTTCTTCTACTTACTACTAAATTTGTGCTAACCTTTAAACGTTTGAACCATCAAAGGGTTAAATTAAAAATTTTATCCGAGTGGATACTTCATAGATTACTGAGATTACCAAAAAGCTTAAAATATTGATAATTTTAATGCTAAATCATTTTCATTTTTACCGTTGTTTTTTTTTTTTCGTGATAGAAATTAAAATCAAAGCTAGAAATTTATCTTATATAATTCCAAGAATGTCGATATAATTAAAGAACTTTTATCTAAATTAATAATTATAATAATTTTAGTAAAGTTATGTATATTATTAATTTATACAGGAGATGTGATATAACTTGTACTTTTATTCTCAAATTACTTTATATTTAATTATTAATAACAGCAAAATAATAGTCTAATTATTTACAGCAAACTTTCGTTTAGTATGTTTTTAAAATGCTCCACTGTTGTGGTGAAGTGCTTATGTTAAAACTTTTGTCCATCTGTCTGATGACCACGTGCTGAAAAAATTCTACATTAATTATCTCAGCGTTATGTTTCACTATCACCAGCACCAGCATAGAGGAACTTCACATCTACAACACTGCAATAAATACTGCACTCATATTGCAGGAATTACAAGACTTTTGGTATGTTTTAACCAAAATAAATTGCAACACAACAAGCTCTTCTAAGTTTCTCTGCTTGCTTCTTGCTTGCGTTGGTGAACCGTTTGCTAAGGTCTACTTTTGTGTTTCATGTGCTCTATTGTGAGTTTTTCCTGATGGATTTTTCAATTTAGTTAGTATTTCTGTAACTGCTTAGATTTTAATTAAGATTTTTGTTCTCAATAAACCAGATTATTCATTTTTACGTGTTACTCAGTTGTTAGGCTCAGTTGCTGTTTTGGCTTTTCCAAGCAGAAGCAGTTAGAATTTTTGTATTTAATCGATTTAAATTTACTTTTTTTCACCTTTCACTCGATCTCCTTCTTGTTTTGAGTGGCTTGTGTAAATTATCAGTTGTTAAGGCGTTTTTCAGTTAGTTAGTCTTGTCTTTGTTTAAGTCTATGTTAGATAGTTCTCTTTTTGTAGTCAGTTAGGACTATTAAAAAAATTGTTATAGGGAAAACTATTAAAGGGACAAATAGTTAATGATGTAATCGACTACAACTAAAATATCTCTTGTCTCTTGCTTGGCACTGCTTATCTTTTTGTTATTGTCTGCTAGTCAGCTCTGTCTCTTCAATAAAACTATTGTCTGTATTTTACAAAACTGCAATCAAACTTAAAAGAATATCTTGCTATTGCATTCGAACTGCTTTGAATATTCCAACATTACGAAATACATAAATATCAATTTCTAGTCTTAATATCGATCTGATAATATAATTTTCCTATTTCGTACTGTAATTAAATAGCTAATAAACAAATATTGTTTTAATTTAATATTTATTGCTCTACTTTGATGTATTTATTTGTTACAAATTATTTTCGCATTCTGATGTGTAAAGTGTAGTAAAATGTATAAAGTGTATCTTTTAAAAACTTGTAATGTATTTTAGTATTTTGGATAAAGTTTAAAAATTGTAATATAATGAATGTAATATTTATTAACTTGTCTTTTATTATATGAAAACTTTAATGTTTGTACATCTTAGTACACAATAATTTAAATTACTTTAAATCTGTAAATGAATAAATGATGCCTTTCTTCTGTGCCTCAAAATAAAGCATGTTTTCTAGTTTAAGTGTATTTGTTTTCTTTAAATTGATTTCACTTACAGTTAGTGTCGAAATAACCATTGCAATAAAACAATCATGCATGCAGCACAAATATAAATACACACAGTTATAAAATATATCATTTCTATTGTTAGCAGTTACAACAGATTTAATTTCTGATCTTTTTGGCAAAACTTGTATTTGCTGTAATAAATAATAAAATTATATGCATCAATACACAATGGGTCATCCTGGCTTTTTTATAGCAATTGTCAACCCATTTGCAAAGTTTTTATTCACCAGGTTTCTTTTTTGCCTACTATGACTCTATACCAACTAGAATGAAAAGACGACTGACAATAAGGTACTGTATATTTGCCAAATAAGACCCATCTAACTTTTTGTATTTTCACTACAGTATGTTGCAGTACAACTTTCAGACTGTGTACTTGCAGAAATGTGAAATTAAAGTTATTACAGAAAACTTTTGAAAAGATGCTAATTCGTTTTCCAAAAGTTATGTAATGGACCTTATTTGGAATAGGGTTTAAAATACATAAAGAAATAATTTATTAATTAAAGTAAGAGCTAATAAAATTACAATAAATGAACTCCTAACTTTTGAAGTTAAGACTTCAAAAGTTTAGCTTCTCATTTTGGTTTTTCTCAGTTAACAAGTTTAGGAGATTTTTTAGTTTTTTCTTGTTTTACTGTGTTACAGTATTTTTGGTTCTTCAGGTTTTTCAGGGTCGTTTCTCAACCTTTGCGGTTGTAAGTTCATAGTTAGGCCTTACTGAGCCAGTTTTAACTGCCTAGATATTTTCGTAGCATTCCCAGTGTTCGTCTGTATTTTGGCATTTTCATGAATTTTGTTTTTTGTAGTTACTTGTTTTTTGTAATTCGTTTCAGTCGTAGGTGCTTTGTTCTCCCTGTTTGTTTCGTCTTCCTAGGCCACACTATTTTCCAACTTTTTGGGTTTATTGGTTATACTGTATTGTAGTATTTTCGTTTTTAGTTTTCCTTGGCATAAGTTATAAGTTTTAAGGTACAGTAAAGAGTCGTTTATTCGAAAGTCGGTTATCCAAAACGTCAGTTATCTGAAAGAATTTCAGTCGGCAAATTTAAATTTTCGCTAGTGCTGTAGCGCTGCAATCTTTGGCTATATCTTGAGCTACTCTGATATTTTTTGTTAATGTGTGTTTTAGCTGGCAGCACTGGCACTTTTGTGTGGTGTTTTTCTGAGGACTGTGTGTGGTGCTGAATCGAACGTTTTCGATACTAGATTAACTTCTAAAGTATAATTTTTTTTGGTTTAAAATTTTTCGATATATTAATTTTGTTGTAAAAAAAATAATAATTTTTATTGATACAATAGCCACAATTATTATTTTTAAAAGTTTACATTAGGCTTAACATCTACAAAAATTCAATGCGTACCGACACGCAACGGAGAAAAATTTTATCATGGGTTATTTTTTCATACATAATCGGTTATTTGAAAAATAAGTTATGTGAATAACCCCAGTCCGCAATTGATTCATATAAACGACAGTCTACTGTAGTTAAAAAGTTTAACCCCTTCATTCCCTTTGAATAAAAAAAAATACGCTTTTGTAATCCAACCCATTTTTATTACGTAAAAAAATTTTTCAATTCAATTGAAAAAAGTTGGGTATTTCGATTTTTCAAATTTTTCAAAAATTGGTTCCTATATGGCAGCTTTTCCTCTGGATAGCCAACATTACAGGGGCAGCCTGCAGCCTGCAATGGTGGCTTTCCTGCATGACTCGCCGTCGTGCAGGAAAGATGCCATTCGTCGGTTATCGTCGGTTAGCTTTAATAAGTTATTTTTCTGTGAAAAATTCGTTGAACTTTGGAGGCATCATTAATAGAAATAATTTTTATGGCCGTTGAATAAGAAATGTTTTTTTCACAAGAAATGTATAAAATTACAGTACTGTATAAGATTTACAGTACCTAATTTATGCACTACAGACGATAGTATACTCGACTTACCCGCCTAAACTCTCCATAGCGTTTAAGTAGTTCGGCTGCAAGTCCACTATTGGTCCAGATTCGAGCAATCCTGTCGCGTCACGAGTCGGCGATGACGTTTTACCACATTTTACGAGTCTCTTTTATCGTCTTTATACGAATACTGTCGCAATTTTTTCGTCGCGATATACGAATCCGCATTATATGAACCCGCGTTATAGGAAGGTCGACTGTATTTTTATAAGCCTTTATTATGTGCACTGGTGCACCGATAAGACCTTGGTCTTTTTCTGGGGGCACCATTGCAGATACACTTTTCAAGAAAAGAAAAAATTCATTAGAAAATTCTTCAAAATACTTTTTCCAGTCAAAATTCATTTATTACATTTCATAATGAGAGAGAAAAATGATGACTATTGCTTAGGATCGCATACGTTTATGTTACAGTCAAAACCCGTTTTTAATTAGAACGCGTTTTAACTTATTGAAACTAGCTTATACTGAATGTCTTTGTTAAAACCCGTTTTGTCTAGTTAAAACTAGTTTATACTGAATGTCTTTGTTAAAACCCGTTTTGTCTAGTTGAAACTAGTTTATACTAAATGTCTTTGTTAAAACCCGTTTTGTCTAGTTAAAACTAGTTTTAACTCAAATTCATTATTGACTACAGTAAATTCTAGTTTTAACTAGACAAAACCGGTTTTTTCTAGTTAATTTACTGCTGTACATGTTTTGACTTTAGATAAAACTAGTTTTAACTTTTAACATTAGTTAAAACTAATTTTAGCTACATAAATTTGTTTGGGGGAAATAAAGTTATGTATAGTAATTTGGCGGAAGATGCCTAACATTTTGCTTATGAAGAAAATTATAGCGCTAATTTGAGTTTAGGAGCCCTCTAATAAAAATATCTTATTCTGGAGTATGTCTTTCGAATAAAAGTTTGGAGTTTATTTTTAAAAAATTCTATACTGTGTTTTGCAATGACGACTTTTTCACTGTCTGGCATTTTAAGCATCTCACCCCAAGTATCTGGGTGAGATGCCAAATGCCATTAGGGTAAGATAACAAATATAATTGCTTAAACTTAATTTTTGAATTTCTTAACCAAATTTTCTTTATAGCATACGTAGTACAAAGTACTTAAAGTAAGTATAACAGCACAGTACAAGTATTGTTAAGTTTCCGCCCGTTCTAACGTGTTCTATAGCTAGCTGAAAGCTTTTTTCAGTCCAAAAATTTTTTTGAGAAGTTCTTATATAATTTCTATGCATATCCTGCAATAAAACGAGAAAACAAAAGTTTATTAAAAATAGACATATCGGAAATTAATTACCAAATAATAGGCACGTTACTCCAAGAAAAATGTGGCATATTTTCCGTTTGTTAGAGTAAGATGCCTAGTAGAGTCACGTGCTCCAACATGTCCGATCGGAATCGGCAGTAGCTGACAATGGAAACTTTAAAACCTTAACTACATCACACATTAATTGTTTTAACAATTTTTAATAAATTCCATTTTAACTTTTAGTTTAAAATTATTCTAGAAACATTTCAGAACAAAAACTTCGTTCTTATCTAGCTTTTATTCTTCTCAGATGTAGAAAATGAAGTAACGCTAGCCAACTACAGCTTTCCGCACTCAATATTGGCCCAACGATTCATCATACAAATACATGACAATATGTGACGTCACCGTTTGAAAATATCAAAAATTAAGCATCTTCCCCCGCTTACCATCTTACCCCGAATCACTCTAGCGTTGCAGTCAAACCAGTTTTTAGTTAGGATGCGTTTTAAGTAGTTAAAACTAGTTTATACTGGATGTCTTTGTTAAAACCCGTTTTGTCTAGTTAAAACTAGAATTTAATGCTAGTCAAAAATGAATTTGAGTTAAAACTAGCTTTAACTAGACAAAACGGATTTTATCAAAGACATCCAATATAAACTAGTTTCAACTAGTTAAAACGCGTTTAAACTAAAAATGGGTTTTGACTGTAACATTTATAAATGTTTCATTTCTTCAGTTTCTAAATGTACTAAAATTTTGTGATTTCACAGCATTTAGTATATTTTGTTTATTTTGTTTATATTTTATTCTTGAAACATTTGAAAACTACAGTATGAAAATGCACACCGAGTAAGGTTATTTAGTATTAAATATTTAGTTTAACTATAACGTCAATAGATAATTTTAAATACCATGGATAAACTTCAATCGCTTATTAACACTTATGAAAATATTGATCCTCGATAATGTCGATAGATTTCTTATTCTACTATATATTATCTTCAATATATTTTAGGCTTTCAAGAGGCAATTCAAATATTTTTGATAATTAATTTAAAACATTTCTTTTAATGTAAAATACAAAATGTCAAGGTGTAAATTAACTTACCACTGCTAAGGATGCAATCAGTATGCAGTTTTAACAGAAATAACATGTAGATGTGTCTGGAACCCATATATGCAAATACTATAAAATAAGCAAGGATAATTTTTAATTGCCAAGTACTGCAGATTTGTTAACGTTTAAAACTTTTATCTCTGTTATAAACTTGCAACGTAGACTGTAAGATATACAACGTCAAATTCTCATAAAACGAGTGAATCAATATAAAAAATTTCTATTCCGTGACAATCTTCGTAATTAATCCGAACCCAACACGTAACTTTATTCGCATCACGCAATCAACAATACAGTACATTTCTATTTTAAAAATTTAAAAGTAACTTTTATTCCTCTAATTTTTATGTGCTCTTTATTTCTTTTATAGCTAATATCGTGCCTACTGTAGACCTGTTCGAGCCATACTGCCTATCAACATCAGACATCTTGTGCTCACTTTCTAATTTGGCTATTATTTCTTACTTGGTTTCTACGGTTAGCACAGTTTTTGATACTCCTTTTTTTAGGCTCCATAATATTATCAGAATCTTTTTTAAATAAAAAATTCAAAAAAGCACTTACAAAAATTCAGAAAACAGAAATCAACTAGCCCACAAATAATTATTTAAATGCAAGGCCCAGATGAAATTAAAAATTTCGTATTAAAACGGTAACGAACATCCTATGAAACAGTTAAACTTTCAATTTTCGTAAATAAATCCAGACACAAAAGTTAAGAATTGCCTGTCTGACAGTCTCGCGAAGCTACTATAAATTATTTGTCAGAAAGGTAAACAAAAATCTGGCCCACCAGTGGGCGAGTGGTCTCCGTAGCCGCTCATAGCGGTGACCAGACCCTAAACACTGGGAAGTTCGGTCGTGGGTTCGCGCCGCGATCGGACAGGCTGGGTGCAAGGAGTTTTCCGGGTTTTCTCCTTGCCAATAACGACTGAATAGGAGGCCAGTTCCCCTTAAAAGTCCTCCCGGAAGGCATTATTTCCCGCGCGTGCGTGTAAGCCGTTAGATACGGTCGGCTCTTCGGTTGCATAGCGATCAATAACTCGTCTCTCGGAGAAAAAGCGTATCAGGCTATAGTCTCCATATGAACCAAGGGAGTAGAATAAGAATAAGAATAAGATAAACAAAAATCTGGCCCACCAGTGGCCGAGTGGTCTCTGTTCCTGCTCATAGCAGTGACGACCGGACCCTAAACACTGGGAAGTTCGGTCATGGGATCGCGCCGCGATAGGACAGGCTGGCTTCTTGGAGTTTTCCGGGTTTTCTCATTGCCAGTAATGACTGAATAGGAGGCCAGTTCCCCATAAAAGTCCTCCCGGAAGGCATTATTTCCCCGCACGCTCGTTCGATACGGCTGGCTCTTCGATCGCATAGCGATCAATAACGTCACTCGGAGAAAAAGCATTTAAGGCAGTAGTCTCCATATTAACCAGAGAGGAGATCGAATAGAATAAACAAAAATCTGCGATTACAAGGAATAGTTTCAAAATACAGAGAAATATTAATACTACCCGATCGGTATTTTAGAGCTCATAATGGAACCAGAAACTGATCTAACAACAGAAGAACTCTTAAATGAAGAATACCAAGAAGCTCAGCAAGATGTGTTCTATTTTGAAAAAAGAAAGACGAAAGAGGACCAATGTCGACATATATTATTAAAGACCTTTTGAAGAAGTGGGAGGATGTCAAAAAACGAACATCCATGTAGCATCCAAATCAAAATAATTGTAATGAAGTTGGGAATCTCTGCAATTAAAATACTATTAATTACTTCCGAAAAATCCTGAAGAAAAGAGAAAAACAATCGACATTGGACAGATTCTTTAACCCACAGAAACGGAAATAAAACATGACTAATAAAAAAACAAGACAGCATATATATGTATATTTACTATTATATATAAATAAACGTAGTAAAAAAGTACTTATTTTCATTTCTTGGAGTCTGCGGAATGAATTAATCAAATTTCCATAAAAACCCATGGTAAATCGATAATCGGTTAACGAATAATTCAGATAATGAGAAAGTCTTGGAACGGATTACGTTCGTTAATCGATCAACCATTGTAATTAAATTGAATTGAGCTTAACAAAATTTAATAATGTTCAATAAAAAAATTTATACATACAGTAATTTATATTTTTGATAGTTCAAAAGAAAATAAATTCACTTAGTCTTACTTTAAACGTTGACAAAATTTTTTAGTTTTGAAAAATTCACTGAGTTGGTAAGATGGTGAAAACGTATAAAAAATTGTTTACAGCAAATGTGACGTGTTTCATGGAAATGCTAATAAATAATTTAGAATAAAAACATGTTTAGTAGAAGAGACGTCGTTAATAATTAAATAACGTTATTAACTGTACTTTGCTAATAAATAAATTTATACATAAACAATAGAATAATATATTACTATATTAAAAATTTAACTAAACAATACGTATATAAAATACGGTTATAGCTAAGTTGAATTAATTAAGTGAGAAATCAATAAACTCGAAATATTATATAATGAAAAAGTAGATAAATTAATCAACGATCGATTAATTAAGCAAATATTGTGAATCAATTATTTTAGACAACTTATATATAAAAAGACTATTAATTTCTAAATGCACTCAAACATTATAAGTAGAGGTATAAGTAGAGAAAGCAGACGAGGTGAGTATTAAATATGATAAGTACAAGTCTAAAGAACATAGCCAATTTTTTATCATAGTCTCTTGCTTTTCTCGATTCTTACATGTCATACTTAGGGATGTTATGTTTGTAATAGCATTGATAGAGATATATAATTAGATTTATTTGAATGAACTATATAAAGTGAATTCGATAGCCACTTTCCGATACTGCTTAAGTAATACTACTTAATTACATATCAGCGTTAAATATAATTATCAACTTTACAAATTTCAAGTTTATAATGATTCGCACTGTGTAAGTTACATTTTTGTCAGTGGTGCATTTCTTGTAAAAATCATTACAAAAATTTGATAAAAAAATTTTGGTTTGCAGGAAAATTTTTGGAAATTATTTAGAAAAATTTTGATGTTGGTTGATTCACTGTTTTAGAATTATCATATACATCAAGTTCTGTAAATATAAACTGTCTATTTACTGTAAAATTCAACATTCAATATATTTTATGTACTTAGTACAAGGTACTGTAACTATACCATTTATATGAGGAACAAAGTAAAAAAAGGGAAAACACTGAAGCTTTCTCCAATAACAAATATTCACTTTTATAACACACTGTTGCCACATTACACAGGAAACACTTTCAGAGAAAAAAAAATTGTTTTATAGGTGTGAACGGATATGCATTTCGAGGGTTAACGTTCCTCTTCAGCCCTGAGATAGTGACAGTTAAACCAACATGACTTGTAAAAAGATATACAAGTAGTTGAACAAGGAAAAAGGAGCTATTAATTTTTTTGGCTCCACACACATACATATTAGGATTATATATGATGTGCTGTAGGGTGTGAAATAATTCTGATGAGATGTACAGAGAACATAGACATCTTGTTTGTGTTCTCTACATCTCATTAGCATAATGAATACATAAAAAATAAAGGCAACAAACATATTTATTTGCCAATACACAAACACGATCGTTGCAGCAAACTCCTAATTGCTTTTGTTAGAAATTTCATTGCAGGTATTTACAGAAAAAGCTCTCTCATATATAAAGCAAGAAGCTTCACAAGTAGGTTGCTTATGGAGTCTTTAGAATGCTTAATCCACAACCAGATATCTTCTGTATAGTATCTTCTACGTACTCTTGTTGCTTAGCTGAGAATTGCATTAACGTTACCATTTATGTTTAGTTCCATAGAAAGCTTCGTAATGAATCTGAATCGAACATAAAGTTTATTTGCATCGCGCAATTAATACTAGAATATATCCCTACGTTTTAAAAATATAGGATATGTACTTTTGTACTGTAAAATAAACAGACACAATACAATACAATACAATACAAATACAATAAAAAAATTAGAATTTCAGTGACAGCCTTGTCACTGAAATTCTAATTTTTTTATTGTAGTGTAGGATCTACTAACACTTGTCTTTATCTTTCACCCGCGACCCCCGTGTAAGACTTTGGGACCCCTTTGGAAGTCGCGACCCACAGGTTGAAAAACACTGCATTAGAGAATAAACGTGGAACATTTTTTAAAAATGTTCTCTAACAATTTTTTCATTTCCGTTTCGGAAAAAAATTTTTACACAGGTACGTCTAGTAAATAAAAAATCGTTCTTTATTGGCACATAATTTCCTGTTGTGTGAATATTTTGGGCGGTAATATTTGTCTAATTTTTTTCAAATTTATAATAAATTCTGTTATGATTTTTCATACATTACGATTTTTTCAGAAGTTTTCAATTTATTTTCAATTTTATATAATTTTTTAAAGTTTCATGCATTTAAGTCATGACAATTTTTTCTAACCAGCGAATCAAATTCAAGAAAATGTAAATGACAATTAACGGATTTCATCCACGCTTGTAGATGACGTAACGGCTGTTGTGTTTACAACTACGACGCCTGGCGGCCTTACCCCCCCGGATNGAAGTTTTGAATTTATTTTTAATTTTATAAATTTATTTAAAGTTTCAGGCATTGTAGTTATGACGATTTTTTCAACCTCCGAATCAAATTTAAGAAAATGTAATTGAAACTTAACGAATCTCAACCACGACGTTAGATTACATAATGCGCAGGCCACATAAATCCATTAAACGGGCCGGATCTGGTCCGCGGGCCGTATGACCGTAAAAAAATTATATATATATATCAATATATATACTGAAACTGTCTTACTGACAGTGTATACGTATATTCGCAAATTTAGGAGATTAGGTGATCACTATTAAAAAAATGTGTAAAATCTTTATTTCTGATCAAGACTGCTAAAGCTATTCAGTTTGTACCTGACATGTTTTTCTAAATCCTACATAGAAGCAGAAGAGCAATGGAGATAGGTTTTTTACATTGTCGATTCTTCTGATAGGTTTTAATTAGACGAGAGATTGTGTCTACTAATAGTATTATTTTATTGTATACTTCAATGAAAACATTTTTATAACACTTTTTAATTTAAAAAATATTCAAACTCAGTCCGAAATATTAACTTTATTGAGTACTTTTTCGTAATCAATATATATAAAGCAAAACCCGTCGTGGGTTCGAACGTCAGTTTCTTATCAGTGACAAAGGGAAGAACCAAAACAGAAGTGACAATTCCAAAGTAGTGCAGTGAGTGAATAAAAACAAACAGTGAAGTGTGAATAGTCAAAGTGATACAATAACTGAATATAGATCGAAAATAAAGTGTAAAAACTGTGTAAAGTGTACTTAGTGTATTTGTTAATAAAAAGTTGATTTGATTTATATTTTATACAATGCCCAAACTTAGAAAATAAGGAGCTCTTGCCAGTTCTGAAGTTTTTTAGTATTAAAGTTGATATCGTAGACAATATTATTATTAGTTGCCAAATTTGCCCTTTGAAATCGCCACTCTGAATAATAATAAGAGCAGAGCCCAAACGGTGAGGAGTTGAAGGTTGAAATTCCGTACACAGTCAGTATGCGTCATGAAAACGTACAATAAGAAGTGATTTTTTCGAAATTCTCCCATGGCAGAAAGGGATAAGGTTAAGGCTTCCCATGAACAACTCGGCTCTTCTACTATACTATTTTATATGCTGTTTTTTGCGTTTTTTATTACGTTTTCATAGGGCACGTCACGAAAATGTACACGAAGAAAGGATTTTTCGAAATTCCAACCACAGAGAAGTGCTAAAAATGGAAGTGGTTAAGTAACAATGAAAGTCTTAAGAGAAAGCGATATGCAAGATTTACAGGCGCATATGCGATTTTTTGCGTTTTTGCGGAAAATCGAACATATTTTTAAACATATGTAAAAATTCTCTAATTAGAATGGGGACTTAATTCTTGCATTCAGCGAAAACGGATAAGATTGGCTATAATGCAATTTTATTGTTAATCTAAAATGTTTTCGAATAGTCGAGAACCATTATGTGTGAGTAGTGGGAATGGCTTTTGGAGTCGTGTGACATTTTTCATATGTAAAAGTGTACGAATAACAGAAAAAAGTAGAAAGTGAAAAGTGAATAGCGAAGTGTAAAAAGTAAAAATAAAAAAAAGCTAAAGCGTAAGAAAGAATTTTTGCGGTCTCGAATCATATCTCAAAGGCAAAAGATGGCGCGGAGAAATGAAACAACGGAAAAAAAAAGTACGTCTAACATTGCTACGAGAAAATTAACCACGAAACAGAAATAATCAGACAGAAGAGCAACTTGATAATTATAGGGAAACACATCGAATCAGAGAAAATTTATGTAGAGGAAAAGNAAAAAAAAAACTATATTACATACAAATGTACGAACAAATAAAAACGCAGCAAAGCGGGTCCTTGCAGCTAGATTCTAGATTGCTTAGAAAAACAGTATTTTTATATATAAAAAACAAAAACTATATTACATATAAATGTACGAACAAATAAAAACCCAGCGAAGCGAGTACATGCAGCTAGTAAATAAATAAATCAAAAATATCTAAATTGTATTTTTCTTCTTTCATGTATTTAAAAGTGAATGTTTAGTTTCTGCGCAATCTATTTTCGCAATCTATTTAATTAATTAAACTATGAAATTTTCTACGGTTTTATGCACTTGCAACTGGTAGGTAAGCGCTTACTTGAGTAAAAATACAAGTAGTATTTTTCAAAAGTGTTTGTTTCTGGTAATATATATCAAAATGATTTTCTGTTTGGTACAGACTTGTTAATTAACTAGGAACTTTTAGTAAAGACATGCTTTCAATTTCAAATTTCCCAGCAGTATCCAAGAAAATAATTTTCTGCTTTTACACTTGACAAATTTGCCATGTGAACATTTTCGAGTAAATTGAAGTGTCTCAATCCTAAATACAGTCTTATCAAGATGCATCCTTGTACGCACATAGCCCATGTGATTCGCTAGGATTATTTTATACATCTAATCTAATGTTCTACTACTGAGAAATTTTGCATTAAATTCACATAATTACAATTTGAACAGAGGTAGAATTTTCTTTATGTTGTTATTATCGGTTTATAATTAAGTTAATTTATATTTAACATGGAGCAAATTAGTAAGTGTTTTCTCGCCTGTATTATCGGTACGAAGTAATTCAATGATAATAATAAGATAACCAATAACAAATTTTCAAATAAGCTGTAACATTAATTTTCGTTTATTTCATACACCTTATAAAGTGCACATGATCACAAATTGTGTTTTACAATGAAAGAAACTGCGTCTGAATATTTTGAATATATTATACGTTTATTTATGATATATGTAATTAACGGGTGATAAATTTTACATGAGAAAAATAGGGTTATTTACGGTATGTAAAGTTTATAAATATTTCAAATACACTGATTTATCTAACAAAAATATTTCTAAATCCATATTAATTTCGAGAAATTTTCCATGCAATAGAAGTGATTCTATGAAATTTTCGCTATATTTTTCGCATTTATCAAATTTACATACTGTGATACATTATAAAGTTTGAAACTGTAAAGTTAATTTTTATATATAATTATTGTTTTAATAAATTACAATACTTAGAATCAGTTAGTATATATATATATATATATATATATATATATNTAAATATATATATATATATATATAATAATAATAAATTCGAATTTTTAGTACGTAATGCGAAATAGAATTTTGTACTGTCTAGAATAAAATTAGGAATATTGAATTACTTAAACTATGCTCTGTTCTATCGAGTGTAATTAATAGAGAGAATGAAAAAAATATATAGTTTTTTCTTCTCTGTGTTTAAATGATCAGCATAATTATATATAATAGTTAAATTCTATAATTTTACATTAGTAAAGTGGATTACATGTAACAATTTTAATTACTTTAGTTAATATTATTTCAATGATTAAGAAGATTAAAGACACTACATATCCAACGCCCATAAGTAACAAAGGACTTTTAATATCTTCAATTGACAACGGTTGAAATTCTGATTCATCTTGGAATTCTTCAACTTCTTGAAAATACAATTTCTCAAAAATTCCAGCTTCAAACATGCGAGTTACCCTAAAATAAGAATGTTTTAATTAATATACAAAAAAATCTAAATTTTGGTATGATGTATAAATTTTTACGTGTTAGTTAAATCCTTCTTAAATGGAAAATTCTTTCTGATTGGATAAGCCATGATATATGTACGAAAAGAATCTTTGGACATTACATATTTATGCTTTTCTATTTTACTGATGTACCGATTTAAGGTACGTTTAGTCATTATGTATGCAAATCGTTCATTCTGTGCCTTTTTAATGCCATTTTTCGTACCCATGAAGTTATTATTAGAGAGAATGTTTTCTCTTATAATTTTAATGTTTTCAGATTTTGATTCCTAGAATTAATAATTGTATTAATATAATATACGATACTTATAATGAACAAATACTGAAATTGAAAAAAATATACTGAAAAAGACATCTTTCCATATAGAAAGTATAAATCTTTAAATGCAAAATACTTACCATCATCTCTTTCCACAGAAGAAATTCCTTATATGTTCCGCATGAGTACTCACCGTTGCGGACAAAATCAGCAAGTTCCTGAATATCTCTTGGATAAGACTCAGTTAAAGGACATGTCATAAAAGACATTAACGCTCCGCTGTAACCGGATAGCAAAACAAGAATTGACAATAACCAAATTCCTAACACGAATCTGGACGCAAATCTTTTCACTTTGCTTAGATTCAATCCTAAATTGAATTAGAAAGAGTTTTTCTTTATAAAACTCAGAGTTTGAATAATATCATTATTAAAGAATTTTACCTTCACCCAGTAATGTACAAACTAAATTCCAAAAAACTGTACGTAGAGTCCATCGTTTTCCTGTTTTAGCAGCGACAAAGTCCTTCTCTAGCACTTTATATAGCGTTAGTCCAAATATCAAAACAATAGAAAAAATAGCGATCCAAACCTGATTTCATAAAGTATAACTTGATATTTAAGTTTTAATTATAGTTTAGGAATTGTTATTGTTACTTACATTTAAGGTAAAAGGCTTCGTAACAGAATTCCAATCAATAACCTTATCCGGAGCTTTAATAAGAAAAACTGTAGGATAAAAAGCAAAAACTGACGTAAAGTCCATTGCAGAGAAGCGTTCTTGGGTAACTCCTACAGGCATAAAGGCTACATCTGCTACCTGAATTAGAAAATTAATTATAAAGTCATAATAATATGTTCTTTGAAATGTTGATTCTTAAAGTATCAAATTAAATTGTTGTGCTGTTTAAACCGTTATACATATTTTATTGGTTTTTAAGGCTATTGTAAAATTAAGATGTCGAAAGATTGATACTAATTTGTTTTCAATTCCGTCAATCTGAAACCCAACAATTAAATTTCGTGAATATTTCATATCAAATATATTCAATATCTGTTGAGATTTTAGTAGCAATAAATGCCCAGTTCACTGGTTATTAATAATTACCTTTCTACACTGTTTAGTGAAAATATAAAACATAGATTATATGGAATGATCTATTACTGTCTCTTAAGGCCCTTTTACTAGATACTTCAGAAAACAAGCAATAGAACGATTAACTATAAAACGAATGAGAATTCTGGACAATTTTACAGGCAATAGAGAAGGAAAGGAAGAGTATTTAGACATTATAATATATTTAAGGTGGCTGAAAATTGCATATAAAGATAAGTACGAACCAAATGTGTAAATGTCGCAGTAAGACTAAGAAAGCAATGGAAAATAATGTGAAAAAAGTAACAAGTGAGGCATTACGTAATTTTGAACGGCATGGGGAAACACAATGTACATATACTTTTTTATGAAAAAGTGCGTGAAAATATATTTATTTTAATTTATACCCTTATATAAACTAATTTACTTATTTGAAACTAATAATGTGCACTACATATAATACCTTAATGCTATCATCTTTGCTGACTTTTTTTGCAATTTTTAATATTTCTGCAAGGCGAGAAAGCACTACGGATTTCAAGTAAATTATTTATTTTATGACTATACTAAAAATTTAATATAAATTCTGTTTGTTATATGTTTGCCAATATTATCGTGCGTTAAATTATTCTGAGAATTTTTGGAAATTTGATATTTCATACTTTTTTGAACGAGTTTCATGAGTCCATTAGTGGCCGAATGGTTAAATCCATTGAACACTGGTTAAATTAATGGTAATCGGTTAGTCCTTAGCCAATGGGCTGGCCACATTGAGTTTTACGTGTTTTCTTTATGTCAGTAATATCTAAATAAGGCGATTTTCTATTAAAACACCTCCAGAAATTAATCTATCGATGTCAGATTGCCCATGTGTTGTGTTGCTCTATAGAAATACTCCAAACCAACTTCAAAAAACCGTGTTAAGTGTTACTTCTGGGTTGTATAAAAAGGATTAACATAGACTCAAAAATTTGATATTTTTGTAAATAGTCTAAACTACAATTATGAAGTATATGTATATAAGGTGATTAGCGTAAAAATATGTGTAAAATTTTTATTTGTGACCGGGAATAGTAAAGCTATTAAGTTTGTACCTGAAATGTTTTTTTAAATCCTACTTAAAAGTTCAAAAGCAAAGGATATAAATTAATTTCATTGTCAATCCTCCTGATAGTTTTAATTAGTTTGCAGACTTTGTCTATTGCTCTTTAATTGATTGGATATTAACTTTATTGAATTCTTTTTCATAATAAATAAATAATTCAAGGATTTCTAAATTGTATGTTTTTTTCTTTAATGAATTTTAAAGTAAATGTTTAGTTTGTGCACAATCTATTTTTTCAATTTATTTAAACTATGCCTGTTATGATTTAAATAATGTATATCTATTAAATTTTTACTTTATTTGCACATAATCTATATTAATATTATAAAGACGTAATGTTTGTAAGTTTGTATGTANTGCCTGTTATGATTTAAATAATGTATATCTATTAAATTTTTACTTTATTTGCACATAATCTATATTAATATTATAAAGACGTAATGTTTGTAAGTTTGTATGTACGGGTAATCTCCGAAACTACAAATCGGATTTCAAAAATTGTTTCATCAATATTTATAATTGAACTCCAGGTTGGATATAGGCTCTATATTATTCCGTAAAAGATTCATATAAATTAAAAGATATCATCTAGGGTTAAAGCTTTTATGTTTCACAGATGGCGCTACGAGTACGACGAACTAAGTTTGCTTTTCTGTGGAAATGAACTAAAGCGAATCATCTTCTATCTATCTATATAAATAAAAATGTAATGTTCATTTGTTCCTACCGATTCTTTTATAAATTTTGACACAACGCTGCATTCGAATATGCGCGTTTTTATATAATATACATGTTGAAATTCCCCCCACTGAAGGCAGATGGTTACCGTAAACAACTTTGCTTCTATTTATACTATTTTATATGCGGTTTTTTTGCGTTTTGATTGCGTTTTATTAGGGTACGTTAAACGAATGTACTGTACACTAAGAGATTTTTCGAAACTTTTCTTCGGGGGAAGCGTTATACATTTATAATAGATACATTTTCAGCCACACCAATGCGTGGCAGGGTCTGCTAGTACAGTATATTAGTGGTTCATTTTGTTTTCAGATATAACCATACATTGTTTATAATCAATCAAAGATCAGGCAGTGACTGCCAGAGCTCATTACTGACTCCTCCTCTGCCATCGAACTAATCTGTGGCACCAAACTCCATCCCATAGCCACATCCATCCGGCACTTAATCCTTCACTCCAGCAACTCATACCATATTACTTGGACCCGGTGGCACCAGAACACAGAGGGAAATGTGCCGGCTGATCAGCTGGCGAAGGCCGCGGCTGTTAATGACTCCCTTATCATCATCTACAACAAAATCAGTCACGACAAAGTGAAAAAAATTATGTACAAGGATGTCTTAAGTCGCTGGCAGTCATCCTGGTCTCAACGACACAACGAAACCAACTACAAGTATATTCCTAACATTATCGACTACCACGACAAATACAAATCGGTGAATCCTGATTATCACCTCACGCGGGGTGTAAAGCTAGTTCGCCTCCTCGTGGTGCACCCTGGATAACGTCTATTCGTGAACTAAATGAGCTAGCAACTTTTGGCGTCCAAATAATCCATAGGATCTCCTGGACAATACACATCTTTTTCTTTAACTATTTAAACTACTTATGTCTTCTCATTACAAAGACCCTTCTAAGGGTCATAGTACCAAAGATCTTGGTCCTCAACTTAAGATATGTCAGATTAATATTGAAGGCATTAGTCGAGCAAAATGCCAATACTTACATAGAATCCTAAAGGATAACGAAATTGACATAGTTGTAATTCAAGAGACTCATACTGAGAATGAATACCAACTTCAGAAAAGAGGTGTGATTCCTGGTTTTGAACTAATTGGTTCAACCTACCACAAAACATACGGCACTGCAACATATGCCCGTAGTGACATTGAGGATGTTCTGTTTTGTAAGGCAGCCACTGACGATAACATTCATGTGGTTACTATACAGGTTGGACAAATTACAATCAGCAATATCTATAAACCCCCAGCTATAACTTGGCCACAACACGTCTTACCACATTTACCCCATCCTGCTGTCTACTTGGGAGACTTCAACAGCCACCATGAATGCTGGAAATACCGTGACACTGATAAAAATGGTGACATGGTATTTAAATGGGCAGAGGAAAATAATCTTTATCTTCTGTTTGATGCTAAAGATCGATGCACCTTTAGGTCCAGCGCTTGGGGTTGTGAATATAATCCTGACTTGTGCTTTGTGTCTTCAGATAACAATAGACAACCGTTATCAGCTACACGAACANTAGCATACGAAAACTAAATAATGGCCTACCTCAAGGCTCTGTCCTGGCACCACTGCTTTTTAGTCTTTACATAGCTGACTTGCCTCAAACAAAGGCAAGGAAATTTGGATATGCAGACGATTGGGTGATTGCCACGAGACATAAAGACCTTGCAATTACTGAAAAGATCCTGACAGAGGACTTATCAACCTTAGGACAATATTTTCGCCAGTGGAGACTTCAATTGAGTAAAACAAAAACTGAAGCTTCATGCTTTCATCTTAATAATAAGCTGGCAAATGAAGAATTAAAGGTTTACTTTGACAACAATTTATTGAAACATAATATGAACCCGAAATATCTTGGCGTCACTTTGGATAGAACTTTATCTTTTAAAACACATCTGATGAATTTAGCTGCCAAGGTTAATACCAGAAACAACATCCTCCAAAGACTATGTGGAACTACATGGGGTTCTTCGCCGTCCACCTTACGGATCTCTGCTCTTGGCTTGGTTTTCTCTGCAGCAGAATACTGTGCACCGGTATGGATGAACAGTGCTCACATTAAAAAACTGGATGCCCAACTAAATGCTACTCTACGTATCATAACAGGTACTATTAAATCAACTCCTATTCACTGGTTACCTATTTTGAGCCATATCCCTCCATCTGCACTCCGAAGGGACAGCACTTTGCTCAGGGAATATAGGAAAATATTGTCTAATCCACAACTTCCGATCCATCAGGATATTGATGACCTCAACATAAATCGACTTAAATCAAGACACCCTCCTCTTATAAGAGCTAAATCCCTGCATTCCAATAATTTCAACCTCACTGAATCTTGGAAAAGGCTCTGGGCTGATGTCTCTCCGGTGGACAGTCGACAACTTCCTTGTATCACAAAGCGACCACCTGGATTTGAGTTATCCAGAAATCTTTGGAGTGTGTTAAATAGGATTCGGACCAAACATGGGTTGTGCAGGGACAGTCTTTTTAGGTGGGGAAAAGTTGCATCTCCACAGTGTGACTGTGGTGCTGAAAGACAGACTATACATCATATCTTGGAAGATTGTCCAGTAAGATCTTTTCCGGGACAATTGAGTGACTTCCTGATTATGACTGAAAGTGCTTTAAACTATATTTCTAACTTAGACTTACATTTATGATTTGTGTTCTTACTTTTTTTGCTTTCTGTTCTTGTTAACAATTACATGTGTAGCCATACGCTAAATAAATAAAATAAATAAATCACCTCACGCAGTTCCTTACAGACCACGGAAAGTTTTCAAACTACCTGTACAGATTTACCAATAAAAGTACCCCCTTTGTGCCATATGCAGCCAGACAGATAACTCTGACCACCATTTATTCAGCTGTATCTCCCTTCAGACCGAAAGACTTGCCATCAAAGTGACCGTCCAAAGTATGAATATCCATTGGCTCTGCCAACACAGTTACCTTCTAAAAAGTAAAATACTTTTCAAGGTACTTGTAAAGAAACATAAGGCAATTGCTTCTCTTGCCACTAGCAACTATACAATCTGTATATACTGTATTGTATTGTAATATATTTTACTGCTTTCAGCTACAACCCACTTTTCACTGTACTCCCCACACATTACTAGATGTTACAATACTGTAATTTAATACCTTATACTTACTTTACTGTATCTTTTTGCTATTTGTATATACGGCAGTTACACTCGGCTATGCTTAGCGGTACCGAGTATGTATTGTACCAATACGTTAATAAATAATAATGTAATGTAAAAAAGTGACTGCCAGAGAATCTTCGATCATATTCGTTCGTTACTCTATATAATTTGATTTGATTCTTGACAACCATTCATGTTTGGGGCGTAATGTTTAATTCTTGTAGTAGAATGATAAAATATTTACATTAATGTCCGTAATTTTCGTGGCTTATAGAAATTATCTATTTATTATTATTAGAACTTTCAGTTTAAAATTAGCTTTCTACACATAAACTTATTTTAAACACTTGAATTTTATGTTTACTCACCTGGTATGCAATTTGTCCTGTAACTCCGTACCACTTACCACTTTCATCTTTATATCCTAATGATTTTTCTATCGGATGCACTACAAAATAACTATTTAAATGTTACAATTACATATAAGCAAAATAATTAACCTGAGAAATACATAATTTAATGTCTTATAATTTATATTTATTTAAAAAATTTTTTTAAACTAAGATTAAAATGTTTAAATTTAGCATAATGTAAAAGATAAGAGAATTTTACTATACGTAAATCAACCCAATACTTTTAGAACAAGATTATACATATAGTCATTCAAAATAATATTTAATAATATGCCGAAATAAATATAATTTTTATTGATATAATTGTAAAAACTGCAGCTATTTAAGTGAATTAGGATATGTGGGAATATTATGAAATGTATAATAATTATACAATTTTACTATAACATTCACGAATATCAAATTTGCTTAATTTTTCGCAGTCATGCTGTATATTTTGACAGCTGTTAGTAGCTTTTATTTTTGTATAATTTGTTGTTTTTTGCGTTCTGAGATGCATGTTTATTTCCTCTTTTATCGCACTTTTCTTTTCCTGTAGATTCCACTGTAAGAAATCTCTACAAATATCTGCGATCATAGTCTCATTTTAGAACATAATCTAGTTTCATATGATATGTTTTCCGTATTTATATACGTTTTTGTACATTGATTAATACATAAAATCCATATGATATAAACGAAAAACGTTTAGATAACAAAATTGTTACTGAAGCTTTGTATTACATTTAAATGCTTTTAATTTAAATTTACGATAATGTATGTGAAAGTCCGTTTAATGTAGTATACGTTAACAATTTCTGATGCTTATTTTACTTCACACATTTTTAAACGTCGTGATTTGGCAAACGAAAATTTTTTCTTGCATCATTTAAAAAACCATGTAAAACTCTTGTATGAATTTTATGACAACTTTTTTACGTTTGTCTCTATGAAAATATGAAGAACATTTTCATTTGTCTACAATAATGATTCAGTTCATTTTTTTTTATTATACTTTCAGCTTTAATCCTTCTTGATTACCTTTCCTTTTTATACAATAGCATCTAATACCACAATTGTATTTTTTTCCTGATTGTAAACTTACTTTATAAAATTCAACAGGAAATAAAATAATTTATCAGCTTTTTTATGCTTGTATTGTTGTTTTTCACGTTTAATTTTTTTTCAAGTTTTAAATCAATTTTCAGAGTGCTTTCAATTTTAATACATAATAGATACATCTGCATAACTGTGTAACTAATATTTTTTACATATTGAAGAGAGAAAAAGTTTAAAAATTTAAATATTTTTACTAATGTAACAAGTGTTCATAAGGTCACATATTAGAAGCATGCTAAACTATAGTAACATTAGCATATTTTTCTGCTAAGAACTGAGAAAAAATTTAATAAGATGGCCTTTTGCTGAGACAACCTACATAAAATCATTGATAAAAAAAGACAAACACAAAAAGAAACAACACATAAATATAACTTGGTAATAAGATAAAAATAACACTATAGAATACAAATATAAAACGTTACACGCTATTCCGTTAGAAAACTTTAGAAAAAGGAAACAATACATATACAAGCAATATGCTTCGAAAAATATGTCAAAGTATATACATTGCAGATATGTACTCAGAAAATCAAAATATCTCTAAACTGTTCATTCAAGAAAACAAATATTTTGCGAACATCTTGCCTCTCATTCCAACAGACTTTTCATATTTTGTTGCTGAAAAATAAATAGACTTTCATTGTGAAGACACTGGTTACAAATAATATATTATATGTATTTAATTTTTAAATAAAATGAGGACCACTAACATTATAATCATGACTTAGTTTAATCCATTGGAAATAGTGAAGCAATATGATAATTATTGCCCACAAAATTTGTCTTATTTCTTTAAAAAATGTTAATGTGTCGATTTAGTCATATACAGCAAGAAAATATTTCAATATTGCGCAGCAGAACGATAAATAACATAAACAAATATGCAAAACGAAGGAGAAAAAGAAAAATAAAAGAAAAAAATGATGAAAAAAACACAGAATAGGTCAATATAAACGTTATGAAAGTAGAAAATATCGAACCCAAATAATGATAAACAGAAGCCAACTGTGATTTTCAGACTATATGAGATAAACAGGAATAATGAGTAAAACTATTGTGATTTATTATTTTCGTAATACTCATGCGAAAAATCTGAAAAAATTCCTAAATTAAAGATATTCGAATTTAGTTACTTTTCTTAATAATAGTTGTATTCTCTAAAAAGTGATTTGATAATTGCTTTTTACAGACTTATATTATCTTCTGAAATACAGCATTTTTTCGTATTACGATAATTGACATATTTGAAGAGTAGATAACCTAATAACTGCAATTACAGTATTATTTTCCTGTAGTAAAATTATTATTATTTTTTTCTTTTTGCTTTTAAATTTGTCTAAAGATATTCTCACAAAGTTATTTGTAACAATATCTTTAGAATAGATATTTGTCACAAATATTTATTTTAGAGATAAATATTTGTGGTTTCTATTTTTATCTGTTATGAAATAGCCTACATATCAAGAGATCTTAGCGGATGCGTGCCATGTTAGTCCCTGCTAGATTTTTGCAAATGTTAATGTTTTCAGACAGCTTGAATCCAAAAACTAAAGAAAGGAAAACAATTCCATGGATTTGTATATATGTTTGAATGTTTGCGTGTGTTTACGTCTATTTAGCTTAATTAATTAATATAAAATGATGGAGTAAAGATTGAAAAAAAAATTTAGCTTGATAGCTTGTACAAGGGGCATGGATGCTATTAACTTTTGTTTGTATTGTGTACAGTTGTGCTTAGCGAAAATTTTAATTGTTAGTATTTAGGGTTTTTTATGAAACTTATTTGTAGCTTCAGAATCAAGTGTTTTGCTATTTATAACAATAGACAATATGAAAAAAAATTGTAACAAGATATAATAACAGATGTCATCACATGTAATTTTAACCCTGGGGTAATGCAGTGGGATGTTTTGCCATCCCCAACGTTTTAAAAGTTGCACTATTCATAGATTTCGCAAGAAATATTTGTGTCCTCTTCAGTAGCTTCATGATTTTATGTATAGAGCATGCTCAGAAATTACTACGATGCTGCAGAAATTCCAATAAGAGAAAAACAACAGTTCTCAGTGGAGTGTCCAAACACCGCACATTATTAATTACGTTTTTTTTTTTTAAATTTTACAAATATTTATTTAGTTTTTTTT